>NC_042494.1:121221409-121222572 GCF_005508785.2 Acyrthosiphon pisum
TTAACTTGATGGATTTTTTTTAAATCAACTGAGAAAAGCTAAGTTATTTAAACTGTAAATTAAACTAGTTAAGTTAAAAAGTTAAAAAAATACGAACTCAATTCAAAGATATTAAGAAAATACCCTGGACTCAATTCGGACACATAAAAGTAGCATAGATTCAATTCAATATCACCGTCAAATAATAGGGGTTTTGAAATTTAAGATAAAAATGTTTGTTTGTAAATGGTTGCTATTAGTTTTAATAATAATAATAACTATTAAAGGCGTTATTATTTAATGCCTGTTGGTGTAGTGGCACTTCAATACATTTTAATACAGAATGTCTCAAGATCCTTACCACGGTTTTGGTATACCAATTTTTGCAATGTTTTTTTTTATTTTTACTTTCTTATTTTTCTTCTTTATCTATACACACGAATGTTTGGTTTATTCATCGGATTTTAGTACGGTTAGGTTAGGATTTTGTATTAATTCATTGTATTAATCCGTCGTAAGTTGAATTAAGTAAAAACAACAAACTTGGTATAACTTTGATACTTTAGAGTTAAATTATACACTTACGTACAATTGTACAAACCACATGGGGTCCGCGATCTACCGCAGTTAGATTGCCTACCTGATAATATACTGCTCGCATAATCTCACAGACAACGCCGGTCGGGATGACTATACATTAAAATATAATATCAATAACATTTAAAAAGACATTGCTTCCACAGCGTGTTACACCCAAATGAGTCGAATGATCATAATTTTTTGAATACCTATATAAAATTATCGTGTCACGGTATTTGTGGTCACACTCCTCAGAAACGGCTTGACCGATTTTAATGTTATTTTTTTTGTTTATTTGGTAAGTATGAGAATAGGTCTCAAAGTATTTTTCACCCTCCTAGGTCCAACCCGGGGAAGTGCTCGAATGGGAATTTTGAGATTTACGGTGGAAAATGTTTGTTTATAAATGGCTGCTATGGTTATAGGAAAAATAATACGTAAAAATTATTAGTTATTATTTGGTTGCTATTGGTTAATCGGGGAAATCAGGCGCAAGCATGCATCAAATCAAATGTTCACACATTGCCTAATTGATATGCCATCGCATTTTGTACACGATCCGACGTAGTCGGATTGCCTACCAGGGAGACTGAGTTGCACCCAGA
>NC_042494.1:121223937-121237451 GCF_005508785.2 Acyrthosiphon pisum
CCCAAGCACCCCCCTAGTTGTGCCTATGATTGATATAAACACATATTATCATATACTCAAAAATTAGTATACAGATCATACTATTTACTAATAATTGATGTATCTATATTTTAAACAATTGTTTTTCATAAAGAAGAAATCCTGCTCACAGGCCTGCCTTACCTACTATAGAAAATTGTGAATACGTTCATGGTATATAATAATATACATAATCTCTTAAAATGAATCTAAATATTTTTTAAATGGCTTTGCGATAGTACCTATAAATAATAGGTACCAACTGTATTCACTTTCCTACCAGAAACGATGCTGAAGTTGAAATAGGTGCATTTTTTTCTATTATAAAAAGTGTTTACAAACAGAAAAAACAAACACATAGGTAGTACACGAACCTGTTCAGTGGGGCCATTATCTTTTTGAAGAAATAAACAACAAATAACAAAACATAATTGTAAAATCAATACTTGCATCCATCGCTCTGCTCAGAATCGATAGAATCTAAAATACGGAAAATTTATAGTTTTAATTTGCAAATTCTAAAGTGGTCTCTATATTACAGCTGTATACAATTGAACAATTTTAAAATAATTATTACAATAATAATAAGTCAATATAATATACGATCTTTATTTATTTATTTATTTATTTATTATTGCGTTAATAAGTATTTAGTATCTGAGGTAATTAGCCTGTACGATCTATATTTATATTGTTATTTTATAGAATTAGGAAATAACGTATTTATTTTAGCTAGCTGTTAAAAGTTTTTACTTTTTATTAAATTACACTTACTTTTTTATGTAATTTCCTTTTCTCAGACCTTTTCTTTAAAAAATTAATCAAAATTATAACAAAATAATTCGTAAGATTATACTTAGCTATTTAAAAATGGCCTTACTAAATTATGCATAAGTAAGAACTAAGAATTACGTTTTCATAAAATAAAAATGTAAATGTATTATTTCAATTTTAATCGACCTACCTAATTGATAAAGTTATTGTTTGATAAACTTCTTATAATAATAATAGTATTGTATTATAATATTGCGCATATTAAATTAATTATATCATTTCAATTTCAATTTCCTTTGTTATATTATCGGTAAGTAAAAAAAAAACATAGGAAGAAAAAATAATTTAAAATAGTTAGCAATATTATTTCCTTCTATGTATTTATGTCCATCATAACTTAAAATGTAAATGTACCTATGACAATCTAATATACATACCTATACATAATATACATTGAGTTCAAATATAAAATAATCTTATTTAAAAACAAGTGTAGTTAAATTAATTTAGTTTGTTATATAAAGCAATTAATATAATATAATATATGTTAATATGGTTTTTAATATAGTATTATTTTTATTTAAAAATAAAACAAAACCGGTTTGAAATTTCGATTTATGTAGATACAAGTAGTCTCCAAGCATCTTTGTATAAACGCATTTGTCAAAAGGATTATAAAAACTTTAGGTTAGTTGCCAAACAGACAAAAATATATTTTCATTTTAGATTAAAGTTACTTAGCTCATCGATTCAAAAACAATTTGACTCGAAATTATTATTTAACTATTTTATACATGCACATAAATACAAAAATTGGTATTCATTTTATTTTTACTTCTAACTTATCTAAGATCTAAAAGAAAACTAGCTTTCTCTACCAAGTTTAACGTTCCAATATAATTCGATGATATTATGCGTTTATGTTTCTAAAATGTCAGGTCGATTATTCGTTAGTAAAATCAATTTTGGTCTCCACTATAATTACAAGACAATAACTAGGTAGGTAGTTATTATATTTGATGTAATAGTACCTAAATAAATATAAGAACAATTTAAATATTGCAGTACACTTATATAATAAATGCAAGACGTTATGTTTTAAAATTTATATATTCCATAGGTTTTAATAAACAATTGTCGGAACGGATTTAATATTATAAAATTATTCAAATTAAATGTTAGTATGATTTAATTATATCAAACACAACTGAGTGAACTAATAATAATATATAGGTACTCTATATAGTAAAAAAATTGGTAAGCAAAATATTTAATTACCATTTAATTATTTAGTGTAGTCAAGTGTTTCATATAATTATTTAAATTAATAAAAACTTCTTTTTGGTACCTACCTATATAATTATTTAAAATGTATGTTTTTGTTTTAATGAAAAAAAAACTATAGTATGATTTATTAGTATAATAAAATATAAATATATGTTAAAATACTAGTTACATTTCAAATTCAGTGTGGACCGATGAACGTTTTAATTTCATCAATGATGTGTGTGTGTATTTTTAAATACAATTTTTTTTTGTTCTTGTGTCTGTTTACTGTCATCACGTTTTCAAGCAAAAAAACTACAACATTCTATTTTTGAGGATGGTCTTAAGTAGAGAATTTGAAAGAGTTGTGGTCAAAAGCAATAAATTCCTAATAAGTACTTTTAAATACTTCTACGATGACTCATTTTTCATCTTTATATAGTTTGTGTCTAAGGACATTTTTTCAAGTAGAAAAAATGCTCCAACCACTAACTTTGTGAGAGGTTTCTGGTAGTAAATTGGATATAGTTTGTACTTTGGTAGGTCAATTTTTCTGTACTTTTTAAAAATAATCGGGAAAAACGAAAAAAAAGGAGGAAGTATACTCTCATATTAATAAGTCTCATAGAGATCGCTCTTCTGTACCATTGGCGATAAGTGTAACTCTCCGTAGAATATATCACTGTAAATTGTAATGTATGTATTAAATTATTAATCATTGCTTACAGAAAACGATTCTAAACAATGACTGTCAGTGAGCTTAATTTTTTTAAGTATATTTCATGATAAATGATTTTTTAAATCTCAATTTAGGTAATTTAATTTACTATTATAGTATTACAGTAGAATGATTTATTGTATTATTAATATTCTTAATGTTTAATTTTTATAATAGTACCTATAATATAATATGTTTATCATTTATTAATGTTATTAACTTTTGAGTCAATACCGACTTACCATAGAAGGGTGTAAATGGGTTCATGGTTCAAAATTAATCAAAATATTCTTAAAATATCATTGTGTATAAGAAATATAATTATATAGGTATGTAAAAATCCCCACAAATAATATTTTTAAACAGCAACACAATAATTATAATGCTTAATTTTTATTTAAAAATCTAATTTAGTCCAAATTAAAACTTCAATTTTCAATGAAAAAAATAGTGTCTAGAAATATTTTTGATTTTTTATTTTCAGAATAAACTATTTATGAGGAACCTTGTATTTAATTCTCATGATTTAGGAACAAAAATTTATTTTATTTAATTTATTTAATTTAGTTAAAATTTTACCTTCAATAATTACGAAAAATGCATGTCAATGTATCTTTAATATTTTTAAATAGCTTTAATTACGACTTATTACGATCTTTGTACTATATTTTTATAAACTTGTTGACTAAGCGAAAATTATTTTATCGGAATGAATAAAAAAAAAACACAAAACTCGACATATTTAAATGTCAAAAAATAGTTTTAAGAGTTTAAATATTTTGAAAATTATACCATATGTATTATGTATATAAATGACAATATAAATATTTCGTAAAAAATGCAATTATCTATAGTTAGGTTTACAACAAAATAAATAAATCGATTTTGTTGAGAACAGGTTCTGTGTAAAAATTCCCGGTATTCTCTAATTGCTTTCCTTATTAGTTATTATTATTATGAATAGTTCTGGAAATGTTTTCCTTTTGAGTTTTGAGTTTTGACCACCCAAACTAGGTAGGTACAAATAAATTTACTTTCCTATCAGAAAGATATTGAAAGTTATATTGAAGTTAAGCATCTTTTCTATAGTAAAAGTGTCTACAGTAAATACAATTTACAATATATTTTATTATTTCGTATTGGTAGGTACCTACCTCACAATGTAATTTAAAAATTACATTGAATCTAGTTTTAAACAATTTAACCGTGGTAAGTTTTTATCGACTAATAAGTTAATTTATATTAAAATATTTGATGTATTTGGTAAAAATTAGTTTTACCTATCTTCACACTCGTGTTCCCCCTACCAACAAAAAAACCTACAAACAAAACAAAAATAGCTAATAGCCTAAGTTGCCGGGCTTAAGCTCAATAATAAAAAAAAAACCTACCGTATTACCAGGACAAAAACTAATTGTAATATCCTTAGTAAGAGAGACTGACAGAAATACACAGTCTCCGCTAAGAGTTGTTTTTCGAATGCATCGATTTAATACTGAAATCAATTTTCATATCCATTCTCTACGAAATGTAGTTACTCAAAATCTACTATACAGCAGAGGAAACTCCGTGCTTTTTTCAATAAATATTAGGGAATAATTTACATTGCAATATAAATATTACAAAGTAGTATTGAATATTATGCATAGATTAGAGTGTTAAGATTTGTATATTCGAATTGTTAATTCAATTCCAATCATGATCATAGTTACTGTACCTAAGGAATAATATTGTTTAATACATCCATATAAAGTTCAATGTTTCTGTATAATATTACATTTCGTTTTTACTGTTTGGATCATATTATGAGTTAATATAGTCATGTCATTCTTCACTTCATTACTAATCGTCGGCTGTTCTTAAATAGATACCTGATTAATTAATACTATACTAATTTTTTTAATTTGTATAGGTTCACAGAGGGTCTTGGATGATTCTTTTTCATAATCAAATTTGTAAGTAGATTAAAATTTAAACCTCACTGAAACCTAAATAAATTGGTGAAATACAATAAATAGTGAATGAATACAGAAGTTCAGAAGTACAGATCATTTACGTTTGTAACATTGTGTTCAACTGCATGAATAATGTAATATGTTCAATATTTTTTTTTTTAATCAAAACAATTAAGACCCTGATAACTACATAAGCTATTTTAATCTTGAATTACTATAAGATATTTATTAAAAACACGTATCTAATAACACGCCGCATGTGAATTCGTATACACAAACAAACTTAGTGAATTATTTAATTTGGGTTAAGGTTGCATGAGGATCCGCTGAAACGAAGCTATATCAAAAATCAATAATCCATAAACGTCTAATTTTTCACTCGATAGATAGATATTATATCATTATTATTCATACCATAAACATTCAACAGCGCATAATAATCCTTGGTCATGTCCTTTATTGTAGTCCTTATTTTATGAAAACTTGAAATGTAGTCATTTAATGAAACTATAATATTATTATGGTTGGTTGCGTGGTCGTGGTCTATTATCTGCCCTTATTATTAATGTCATCAAGAATTCATTTAAATCTCCAACAGCAATCTAATAAGTAGGTATGAAAAATATTTATTTCCGAAATTAATCTTAATCACGTAATTCTTATACACACTCACATATTAGGCGTATTTTTAAATATTGTCAGAAAACTATTATCAGCAGGTTATGTTTACAAATGTCATGTATAAACTGGTCTATTCGTTATAGACTCTAACAATTTTATGATTTCCAATTTTATTATACACAATATTTTTGTACCATATTTATCATTCCTTTCATAATATAAGTATTATAATTTATAATTCATGTACATAATTTGATTCTTAACTATGTCGGTTAAAATAACTGGAAGCAATAATTTAATGTATGATGCTAAATTTTAATTTGATAAGTATGATTCAAATGTATAGATTGTAACCGGCAAATACTAATAATATTATAATACGCACAATTCATTATACAGAGTATATACTGTAGGATAGCCATTAGCTGTACATATTACATATAATATATTTAAAGTTAATATCATTGTAAAAACAAATTGTTTGTAAATACAACTTCATAAGTTCATTAGATTTTAACAATTTATCGGATATAGTAGTTTGATTAATTTTTCAAGTTGTATAATGTTTTTACGTAGGTATGTCTTTAATGAAATAATTAATGGTATTTGCTTCATCTGATAGTCTACAGGTCCAAAAATCAACAAAAAATTATATTTATTAGATACCTATGGCATTTGTGTATTGAAAATATTTGGCAAATGATAATAAGTTTTATAAATTAAGTTTAAATGTGTTATTAGTTAGGTGTTGTAAAAAGTATAAACATTTTGAATTAAAATATATAATTTGCAAGTAATAACAAACTAATATTAATTGTTGTTATATTTTAATACAATTAAATTTTATGCATGCAAGTTGTGACTCAAATAAAAGGAATTCAAAGAAATATTCGATATCTTCTGACAATGCAGACAATTTAAAATGTATTTAGATTGCGTCATAATTCATCAAAATAAGGAACAACTTTTGATGTAGAGTGTTTGACAGGGGAGAATAATAATAAGGTAAGTGAGGCGATGGATCGTCGAGAATACTGGTTTTATTGCACGGCTAATGACCGGACCAACCTATGGCACGACCTTGCCAAAAGGAGAATAATATATACAATATCCAAGCGTTATGTTCTGCTCAATATAGATAGGTACGACATCGTAATGTTTGAGAATTTGAACGAATTCAAAGCGATACGGTACATATTTTATTTTTAAAATTAATTATATTAATATTTTGACTGTGTTGAAAGTTGAACTAAAACTAAATTAATAAATAATAATATAAAATAGGTACACGAACATAGTAGGTATATTATATTTTACTCGATACTATTACCTATATGTATTCAAAAGCTTCTGGTTCATGACAAATTGATTCGGTTAATGGACGATTATAATGATATAGATATTTATATAAAATCCACCCATATGAATCATTAAGCTGTGGTCGTCGTATCGAAAGACCAGAAATGGAAAAAAATTTGTTAACATAATTTTATAAATACACCAGCTTCATAAGTGGTTCTGACGACCAAAATGCATAGTGATGTTGTCGCTTCTAGTCTAAAACGATTGGAAAACAGGAATTGCGATGACGTCCGATTTACCTACAGAAGTCATCCTAAGTAACATTCATTTGAATTATTAACTATTGAACTATAATCCCGTGTTAGTCCATTAAAAATTAAAAATCCATTTAAAAATTTTTCTTTAGTCCACGGTGAATGTTTGCACTGAATTTTATTTTGTAAACATGTATAAAAAGGAATCAACATACGAATTAAAATTTCCATGTTCAAACAACAATACAATTTTTTCCGCTATAAACAAATTTCACAAAATTAACAAAATCGTATACAATTGTTAGGTATCTCATAAAATAACGCCAGTTCGTGTATGATTTACTACGTGCACAGTGCACACTAATAATATTGCCTATATTGAATTCGTTAAAAGTGAACGGTATTCATTCTTGGATTATATATTTATTTAGATATAAAGTCTTACTATAATACTAAATTATGTATGAATGTATAATAAGCGGTGTACTTTTTTTGTAGTAGGCAAAATAGTTAAATAATATACGTACTTACTTGTACTTACCTTTATTTTGAGATATTTGAGTGGTTTTTTTGCGCATTAGGGATGAATTTTCCGGTACTATGAAAAATAACTAGGTGCCAGATGGTAATGCATTGAAGGTTCCTATATAAGGCTATAGGCAAATGTCAAAACATCAATCATATAAAAGCATTTCAATAGTAAGTTATTAGTTGTATTTTCAATCCATGCTTAGTATCAATTCAAAACACAATTGGAATTCAATTTTAAATACTGTCATAGTACCTATATACAATATGACAATTAATAACGTATAAATAATAAGTGTATAATAAGTATTTAATATTATAGAACTATAAAAATGGTATTTTCCGTACGTTTAACTTAAATTGTATTGATTTTTATATAACTTATGAAGTACGTGATTGACCTTCTTTCATTTATTTATTTTGATTTATGAATACATTACTAGACGGCTTATAGTTAAACGATTTTAATTATCATAGAATAATAGATACACGTTTTTCATGATATTGCAAAACATAAGTATAATATATTGACTGTTAATTGTATGCAAACCAATTCTAAAAATATATGTATATAATTAAGTACTTCTTTGATTATTGGTTAGTAGTGAACTAAAATAATAAACTCTAAAAGCTAGTTCGAGTGTTTTAATTAATTAATCTTATATTTTTAGCATTATTCGATGTACCTATAGGTAGGAAAAAAATTATATTATTTTTATTATGTGTTATGAGTCAAGTTACAGTTAATGTTTAATTTGTTATTTATAGGGCTCGAAAACTTTATAATTACAGATTACATTATTATATTACCTTTATAGGAACGTTATAGGTATACCAACTCTGAAAAAATACGATCGAAATTTCATATGGAATTATATTTTGATTATACAATAAAACGATATATAATATTAAACGAAAAATTAAAAATAATATTACATACAATTTAGCATTAACCGAAAAATATTCTATAGCTTGTTGAAAATAATTAAATTTTAAATCTGTTTCAGATCTCCCTGAAAAATGTGGCCTCTGCAAAGGACCACATTCTGCCAACCACAAAATATGTACAATATATAAATAACTTGCCCTCAAACAAAAGAATATCTCAGATCAAAAACTCCAACAACCAGCTACTGAAAACACGACAAAACCAAGTTCGTACGCAAAATATATATAACAGAGGATTCTGTACAGAGTGGCGTCCCTAGAATGCCTAGATCCATTTGTAGGGAGGAAGGGGAAAACAAAAGGAGCAAATTCAATTTTTCCATATTGAATTACATATTAAATTGCTTATTATAAAGTATATTTTTTTTTTATAATTCATGTATTAACATGAAATAGTACCAGCATATGTGTTGTTTTCGTATTACTAATGCTTAAAATAGTACAACATTATGTAGGTACTTCATAATCATGTATATACAAATATATATAATAATATATATATATAATCATAACTAAATTACTTCAGTGTTCTTAATGTGTCAAGAGAACGCTACCCATGCACTTCTTGTCTCCGTCTTACACCCGTGGTATAATTTGGCATCATGGTAATTATGGTAATCATCACCATGATTTCTGAAAGGGGGGGGGGAATCAAAAAAAAACGACATAGCTAAATGGAAGGGGAGATTGGAAAATCCCCTTTGTCTACGCCACTGTCTTACACACGTAAGACATGGCAAATTTTCGTTCTCTAGATTCAATAGTGTGCTGTTAGTTTTGATAATATCATAGATATATAAAACAACTAGATAGCCGACTATATATTACATTGCCATAAGAATGTTGAAGTCGGGCCGCCATATGCCAACAGGGCAATATTTACATAATAACTCAATAGATAAGACACTGATATCTGATAATAAATCAATATATATCAATAATATCAATCATGCGATTTTGTAAACATTGCCCTGTTGGCATATGGTGGTTGACTTCAATATTATCCTGTAGTCGGCTATCTAGTTGTTTTAAATGTCTATGGATAATATTGATATTAGAGTGAATTGACCTATTATCAAACTTTTAGGTTAGAACTTCATCTGTATAATTATGTGTCGGATATTTTTGATATTTTAGTTTTAAAGTAAAATATAGGTATGTAAAATATCAAAAATTTAAAATTCCCATGTCTTCCTTGAAAATTAAAATATTGAATAAAAGCTAACGATTGGATAATTTTTTTTTTTTTTAAGTGCCCCGGGGCTTTATATTATTTTAACGACCCAAAGGTCTTTATAAATATGTTTGACATTTATACATATTTTACATACTAGATATAAATTATATATAGGTATATTACACGTTGATGGAGTCACTTCCAATGAAGTGCCTCCTGCCAACGATTGGATAATGTTCTTATCTAAATGTTTGATGATACAATTCACTTTAATATCAAAACTATTAACTAACAACACACCATTGAATCTAGTGAATGGAAATTTACTATGTTGTACGATTAGACGTAAAACGGAGACAACAAACGCATGGGTAGCGTGTCTTAATACAAACTAAAACTATAAACTTAACCTACATTATGTTGTTTAAAAACGATTAGGTAGGTATATAATTATATTTAATGTTGTTTTATTTTACTATGAAGAATTATCTAAGTGCATGCCTAAGTATATTTATTAAATTTGAGTAAAATCATTGGTTTAAATTTAAAAACATGATAAAATTAATGATGCAAGTATTATGTGTAACATTGACCACCGTTTTTGATTTTGTAAAGGAGAAGATTAATTGTGTAGAAAAATATTGATAAATTGTTATACCCATTGTTCCAGTGGCATACCTATTTAGGGTGGTCGAGGGGCCCGCTCACCCCCATTGATTATTTGTGCAGTATACAGCAAGGCTATGTTATAATATACATATATATTTAATCTAGTGGTTCCCCTCACCTAGGGAGATTTCTCGGTAAGCCACTGTATAGTTTACGTCAAGTATAAAAAAATACTTACCTATTTTTTTTATCTAGATAATTTAAGAATGATAATATTTTAGTTATCTATTACCGACACAGATTAGATGACCTTAAATCATTAATGAAATTAATTATTATCTACAAACCTAGTCCAATATTTCAATGTAAAAATATTATTAGATTGAAATACCTTCCTAATCAAAAGTTATTATAAATATAATTCTTATTCAACTTTTTCTGTGGTCTGCGGTACAGTAGCGTATTTAGATTAGGTAATTTTTCACGAGGGGGGAGGGTCCACATATTTTTTTCAACATAAAGCTACACTTATAATCCCATAAAAAAAATAACTTCGCTATGAGTCGTAAATTATGACATATGGACCAATGAAGGAGGTAACTCCATGGACCCTCCTCGTAAATACGTCACTATACTGTGATATTGAACGTATTTTTGACTTTGAAAAGCACAATAAAAACACATATGAGCAAAAAAATAACCAGTCATTTATTATACATTCAAAGGTTATAAAAATTTGATCTCTACCTACATATCAGCTTATCATTTTTTATACAATTCATCTTAATTCTTAATACATACAACATACTTGAAGAAGAAGGATTAATTATACAATATTATTCAATATTGTGATTTTTACAACAAGCTCTCGACCAAATCCCGCGACATTTAAAAATAACAAACGTAAAAGTGTATAACACGCCTAACGTTAAATGAAATGCTCTTTGGTCGAGATAAGCGGAATTTAAATACAAAATATGCTAAATTATAAGGAACGGACCTATAAAGTTAAGTTAACACTTAACACAGAATTTAACTACGAAGATTTCTAAAACAGTTATGCCATCAGCTATGGCCCATCTTTGATAGTTCCCAAGTTGCCCCATGTGCGCTGTCACGCAGAAAAAAGTCATCGTTGATCAGACATTACTATAAAGTAAATGGTAAATTTTACCTACCATTGAATGCTTTCTGCGATAACTAAAATTAAAATTTTCAGTCTACAGTCCCTAAGCTCACTCTCTATAATGGTGGTCACAAATCACGAGGTAATTAAGTTGTAAGCTTAATTATTAAAAATAATTAATTAATTAATATTATAATAATCAATGCCTGTCTTTTAAAATGCTGAATTATGGATACGTATTAAATATTTACGATTATGTTATGTAGCTATGTAGGTATTTTAAAACATTATGAGTTATGACCACACAATCAGTTTTGTCAAAGAAACTACGATTGGTTATTAACTGATGATTAATGTTTATGAATGTATACCTAATTTAAAATTAATTAAATTCAATCAATATACATTCATTGATTTTTTTAACACTTATACGGGAATGGGTCGATAATATAATATTAGTTATAATTAATATAATAATTAATAATAATACTTACCTAGCTAAAAATATATTTTATAGTTAGATAGGTGATAAAATTAAAACTAAATAAAAAAATAATCATGGACAATGAATGAGTATTTAAGTATTAATTATGATACTATATGCGTAAGTTTATAGATATGTATGATATTATATTATTTTCACCAACTACCAACCTACCAAGTTTTATAAAATGTTTATTTGACTTAACATCATTAATGTACATATTATAATAATTAATATTATATTATTATTATCTTAGTTTTTAAAACTTTTTGGTATTTAGTACCTATACTGATTTTTATATTATTTCATATTGTCTAGAAGTTATTGTTGCTATAGCCTATAATTGTTTCTATTTGTTAATTTTACTCAAAATAACTGTTAATTTTATTAGTAATTTATCTTCTGTCCTTCGTATGAATAGAAATTCGCACTTAAAATTACCTTTTCATATTCCAGTTCCGCTCTAAACATTTTAGGGACCAAACTGTCAACCAAAAAAAGTTATGTAATTCTTCCTCATGATATCGAGCATCGAAATTGAGAAATAAATTTAAGAGAAACACAAACAAATAGTTATAACTTATATAAGTCCTACAGTCTCCCTTACATAGGACTACCTTGTACTACCTTAGATTTTTAATATTTTTGTGAAACATTAACAGTAAATACTAAACTGTGACTACCACAAAATTTTTCGGTCAGTAAATTGTATTTATTTAAATTACTGCTAGTTCAGACTTGTGGATGACGCAGTTCACCTCTCCTATCTCAATTATACCCTAATCAATAATGACATTACAATTATTTTCAGTCATTTGAGTAGGTACTTTTTAACTCTGACTGATTTGAACTAGAATTAGAATAGTTTTTAATAAGAAGACTTATTAGATCGTTATATAATTTCTTGTTAAGTAGTTTTTTTTTAATTCTACATGTACTATGGACGTAAATAGGGGACAGCCTTAGTGTAGAGCTCTGAGCTAATCCTACTTAGTATTTATTTGTTGCATCGTGTGTTGGCCACAAACACGCAATATAAACAAACGTACACTAATAAGTTATTCATATTTATTATTATAATAAATAATAGATATGCTGACTCAATAGTATGCTGCCTAGTTATTGATTTTATTACTAACGTTATTACCATTTTAATTTTGTTTAAAATACATTTGTGTAATATAATACATCAGTTTTTACTTTCGTTAATAGTTTTTATATTTTTCTTATAACTGTTATAATTTTTACTTTCTAAAAGTTTTCCTATATTCTTTTTAACTTTTTAAACTTTTTTTTCGTTCGTTAAGTATAAGTTATTTTTATTTTCAACATAATACAGTTACACTTTTTAGATTCATAGACGCACGCACATCAACAATGAATGCAATTATTAACGAAGGATTATATCTCTCAGGCCACAGATCTCGAGACTGAAATTTTTTTCAATGTTTCAACACCCGTTAAGCTTTATAGAAAAGTTATTAAGTTCAAGTGACGTTAAGGAATTATTTTGATATAAGTCATTTTTCGGCGCATTAGTAAGCTAAACTATAGATGCCTAAACCCAAGTAAGATGTATGTATTAGGAGGACGCTACCCATACATTTGTTGTCTCCGTCTTACACACGCACGACATGGCAAATTGTCGTTCACAAGTTTCAATAGTGTGCTGTTAGTTTTGATACTAGAGTGAATTGACCTATTTTAAAACTTTTAGGTAAGAACATTATCTGT
>NC_042494.1:121237854-121253302 GCF_005508785.2 Acyrthosiphon pisum
GTCGGAGACAACAAATCCATGGGTAGCATCCTCTTAAGTATTTTGTAAAATGTATTTATTTAATATTGTCGTACCCTCGCCATTTCATCTCCACACCAAACACATCACCCACTATCGCCGGCCGGCATCACACACACAAAATAAACACTATTTGTTCCAGGACCGTAAAAAATATTTATGAACGAGTTTCACGACATTTAAAACAGGTTGAATGAAGAGGTCCAATAGGCATAGTGAGTGCGGTAGGAGACTTAGAAATAGGACTTTGGTAATCTCTAAATAATACAAATATGATAAATATAATAATAATAGTAGGTAATAATAATATAGTTATAGTTATAATATTAGGACAGTGTTGAATTTTAAATAAGGATCGGGGGGATATCATTCTAATAATTTAAAACTGCTGTAGTTTACTCCTCTTGGACATATAATGCGATGTGACAAATATAAATCCCACGGCACCAACAGCCTAGCTCGCCTTTCCAGAGGCTAAAACACACTAAAAATCAACGCTATAGTAAGCCGAAAATGTGTGAATGCCGTAAAATTAAAAATTTGAAATTAAAACCTATTCATCATCAAATACGATATTTATTTATTTATATTAAAATATGTCTTATCAATGTATAAATAAGGAAAAATGTTATACAAGAGTAGGTAGTCCAGTTTTCGCTATACCGACCTATGTAAATTACAATAATATTGTAATCGACCGGCTTACGCGTGTTCTCACTTGCAATGTGGATTAGGCCTACAAGGGACACACAATAAAAAAACGCGCCTCGTGTAATACCCCTTGCTTTTAAACAACAGGGCGATGTGATATAAATATATAATGTCGTTTAACAAGCACAGGTGGTGTGGAAACTTACGCGACGCTGCAGTCATAATATAGGTTGGTACATCGAGTACATTGAAGTAATATAGATAAAAAAACCTGTACATTGTATAACATAAGACCGTGGTAGAGATTAAAGAAATATATTTTTGGAGTTATACATATCACAGGTGGTTCACAGGTGATCGCAATCTTACGAAACATCGGGGGCTAGAGAAATTCGGACGCTTCCCTTCATGACAAAATCACATTAAAAAAATCATTTTTTTCTAAACATCAGTGCGTAAGACGTGTAGATAGGTATGTAAAAATTCAAAATTCAAAAAATGTGTGATAAATGATTCCTATTTTAATAGTATATTCAATAATCAATACACCTCAATTACAAATTATAAACAAGGAGACAATGACAATGCGCTTACCTTCATAGGCAGTCTTTCATCCTGCCAAAGATAAAGATAGAATGTCGTTATCCTATGTTCAAAGTTATTTCGTCAACCGATAATATAATAATATTTTGACTATTGTTACACAAATAAGTAATAACTAGGTACGTATAAAGTATCTGTGACCTGTTCTGTACGATAAATTAAATAAGCTAATGACTATTTTGAGGACTATCCTCAAACTCTAAATAGTGTAATGTTTGGTGGTTACTAGAAAAATGAAAACCACGTTAGTTATCGCGGAAAGTTGGAAAATTATAAATTACAAATAAAAATAAATCATACATAACGCAGTGCCATCTAGCGTCAGGAACCAGGATTGACAACACGTGAGTACCTAGTAATAAATCATAAAATCTAGTTGGATTAATATCAATCCATTTATCCTCTTTCGTACTATATTGTGGCATAGTCCACATAAGTCCACATCATGAACTAGGTACTACATTGTAATAGATACTTACCTAATAAGTTCATGGTAGGTACATATTATTATATAAGTAATAAACTTTACTTTTACACGATAGTCCAGACAGTGACGGCGCGAGAGGATTTTTGTGAGACAATTGTCTCACAGCTAAAAGGGGTAGTGGGTGGGTACTGGTTAGGTACCTATAGTGGATAGTCAGTTCTGAAAAATATTGAGTGACACAACGTATCAAATAAATAAACTATTTATAAGTTTTTAATTGAAAGGGTGCTCGCCAGCTTATGGTAATCGGTAAAAAAGACCAAGGAAAAAAGAACAATTTTTAAAAATATATTAATTGATTATCATAAAAAAAAAGGTATTGATATCAAATTATTATCATTTAACAAAATTAAATATTAATGATATTGTGTCGTGCGTGCTACAGCAGTTAAGAAATTTTCAAATTATAATATAAATATTAAAAAAAGGTGGGTAAGTGGATTTCGCTCTGCTGTACAGTAGGTTACAAGTGGGTCACTGTATAATGGATGGTATTAAATTTGAATTCAATGATATAATATCATTGTATAAGAAAAACGATTCTGAGCGGAGACGGTATGTTAGTCTAGGTATAAGACATAATATTATATTAGGTACCTATAATAAATTCCAAATTAATCATATCATAATATTTATTAGTACTTCTAACGCGTTATACATCAACAAAAAACCGTGGTACTATCATAGATATATAATAGTATACTTTAGAAGTTTCAGTATACCCACGAAATATATTATACATCACACAAAATAACTAAAATAGTATCAGGTTTTTAATATGTAATTTCGTCCCAAATTTGAACTTAAAATGACTATAAAAATAAACTGTGTAAATGTATTTTTTAGATTTTTTGGTAACAGAATTAATTACTTACGTGGAATCTTGTTCTAAAATTTCAATTCTTAGATACAAAAGTTGAACATTTTATAAATTTTTGACTACAAAATAATTATTCAAATTAAAATTTGATACATTTTGTCAAAATTCGATCTTTAAATGCTTATAAAAAAAATTGTGCCTATTTTTTTTAAATATTTTTCAACTGCTATTGTAACAATATATCAGGAGCCTTGTATTAATTTTGACCCAACAGATAAAACTTTATTGATATTTATAGAAAAAAAAACTAAAAAAATTGAAAACTGACCATATCTATCTGTACACAGCTCAAAAAGAGTCAAATTATTTTCAAAATTGTATGGTGTATAGGAAATGCTAATATAAACATTCAGTAAAATTTTCATCTATCTACAGTTCTTCGTTTTTGAATTACAACAAAATAAGGAAATCGCTACATGAGAAATCGAGTGAATATCAAATGTTGTAAAAATATGAATTTCAAACGCTCATAAAAATTTAATATGACTTTCTAGTAGACATTTTTTTTTTGATAAAGATAGACAATATTATGTGGAATCTTATAATACATTTTTAAATCTTAGATTTAAAAAGAAGAATTTTTACGAATTCTTAACTCGAAATAATTTGCTAATTTTCGTGATTTTTACATATTTTCTCAATTTTTGAACTTTAAATGCTAATAAAAAAAAACTGTGACTATGGATTTTTAATATTTTTCAAATGTCATTGTAACAATACAATAGGAGCCATGTATTAAATTTTCAAGTATTTTTTCTCGACAAATAAAGTTTTATTGACATTCATAGAAAAAAAAACTAATAAAATTGGAAACTGAAAATGTCCCTAAAAAATTCAAAACAAATCAAAATATTTTGAAAATGTTATCATGTATAGAAAATGGAAATATAAACAACCAGTGAAAATTTCATGTATCTACGGTTATTTGTTTTAAAGTTACACAAAAAACCAAAATCGATTTTCTCGAAAACAGCTTTTGCGTAAAAATTCCCGTTTTTCCTTAATTTTTCTTTTGTTTTTCACGGCGCTTTTGAAAATTACAGAGAATTTTACATGTTGACCTCCTCAACGCACCAACGATATTCACTTTCCAATCGAACAAGATACTGAAGTTGATAATCGAAGCATTATTTCGACTACTTATCGTGTACACAGACACAAAAATATAAAAAAATAAAAAATAAAAAAAAAATATAAAAACACACATCATTGTAAAATCAATACATTCATCGTTCCACTCAGAATCTAAAATAAAATGTATTATTTTATTTATTACAATATTTTTAATTATTAAGTATGAGTTGTAAGACTGTGTACAGGTTAAAATTAATTAAATTAAATTATAATATACATTATGTTGGTAAGTACTTATATTATATATTAATATTTTTCACATTTTTGACATCGCGATATTTTTGAGTTCGTGACATTTTTGTATTCACGACATTTGTACCGCGACATTATGACGTGGATTTATTGTAATTATTAAAATAAATTTAATATGATAAATAAAAATAAATGTCATTCACATTAAGACATTTGACGGGATTGACTCATTAAAAGATCAATTAAATAATTAAACTAAATAAATATAAATAACTAATAAGTAATATATGATAAACTAAATGGCATACAATATAATCACTATTGTAATTTATTATTAAAATAATAAAATATAACAAATAAAATAAACGTCATTCAAATTAAGATATTTTACGGGATTAACTCAATAAAAGATCAATAAAATAATTAAACTAAATAAATGTAAATAAGTACTAAATGATAAACTAAATGCATACAATATAATCACTATTGTAATTATTATAATAATACCAATATAATAAATTAAAATAGATGACCAACACATAAAGATATATTTTTACGTTTTATAGATCTTAAGTCATTTTGGATTTAACTACGGTTCCTATCCCGTCTATTATTTTTTTTTATTATTATTTAAAATACATACATAGTTAAAAATAAATACATAATACAATTTGATTAATTCACCCCAATAAGCGTAGCTTGTGGTGGGCAAAATTACATGTTTACAAACTTAAAATAAAATTATAGAAAGAAAAACAAAAAATAAAATCAAAAAGACTGATGAATATAACATTAAAACTACAAGATTAATTGTCTAAGTAAACTATGACTATAAGT
Organism: Acyrthosiphon pisum; assembly: GCF_005508785.2. Taxonomy (NCBI): domain Eukaryota; kingdom Metazoa; phylum Arthropoda; class Insecta; order Hemiptera; family Aphididae; genus Acyrthosiphon; species Acyrthosiphon pisum. The sequence goes on from NC_042494.1 coordinate 121,242,657, forward strand.
CTACAAATTAAGATTTTTTTATTAAGTGGTTAAATAAATTTTTTTTTTTATTCAATAACATACATTCCAACGTTATGAAAAATATCTTTTTTTAAGAAGTAAAGGCATAGAATTAAACACAGTTGGACTTATATGTTTTATAGAATGTTTACCCAAATCTTATTTAGTGTACGATACGTTAATGTCATACGCCCTTATTTCACGTAAATTTATAACTTCTGTGCATTCTAATTTTTTAAACTCTTGTAATATGGCAAATTACATGTACAGATACCTGCCCGGAAGTACTTTAAGTTCAATATAATTATTATTGGAGGATCCTATTAAATCTTTTTTATTTAGACATAATCTTACCATCAGGTTTTGCAGCACTTCTAAAGGTCTCAAAGAGTTCTTAGCACAACCACCCCAAATTATTAAACCATATTGAATAATGGATTTGTATAAAGCTTGATAAATAGTACGCATAATTTTCAGTAGTACATCTAAAAGACAAAAGATCTTGAACGCATAACTAAATTTTTATATGGACATTTCACCGTAAATGGCAGTCTATAATTAAACCCAGATATTTTACCCTATTTACTCTTTCAATTTTCTGACAGTTTTGACACTTTGTTCTAATACCATAATTACAAGAAAGAATTTTTATATCATTGAATTCAATAACGGATAGACTTTTGATAATAAAAACTACAAAAACAGTTGTGTTAATATTTAAATAAAGTTTTTTGTCATTCAGCTCATTATAAATGTTATTAATAACATTAAAATAAATTTCATAAATGTCATTAATCCTATTTCTGCTTTTTTTTGTACAGATTCTCACGAGAAACTAGAAAAAAGGAGACATGTATCATCTGCATACGTAACTATTAAACCATCAATATTTAAATTACATATATGGTTTATACATAAGATGAACAAAATCGGCCCTAAAACGCTACCCTGAGATACACCTAGTGATGAGCAAAACAAGACCAAGACCAAGACTTTCAAAATCTTGGTCTTGGTCTTGGTCTTGCAGACTCAGTCTTGGTCTTGGTCTTGGGTATACACCTTAATATTGGTCTTGGTCTTGGTCTTGCAGACTCGGTCTTGGTCTTGGTCTTGGTCTTGCGCAAGACTCTTGCAAGACTCTTGCTATTTTCACAAAATATATAAAAAAAAAACTAAATACCTGTTATAGCTGTGTGTAGGTTTTTTGCCATGATATCTAAGATGAAACTTAAGTCCAATATATTACATAGTATATTCATAAATCAAACATTAACATAAAACAAGTCAAACAATTTAATTTTTATTATACTCGTTTAAAACTTTGCATTTTAAATTATGCTTATATTATTTTACTTGTATGAATCAATTTACCAGCATAATTAACTTTTTAAGTTCCTATTGCATTTATAATAAATATCAATGGGTTATTACTAATAACTAATTACTAGTTAGCAAGTGCAGCAATTATTAGTATATTCGATTCAAAGTAGGGGTGTATTATGGACATACATCATTCTATTTTGACAACTTTCGACGTCTTTATCGATTTTGGGAAAATAAAATAATTTTCCAGTAATTGTTAATTAGTATGAAAACTACCCATGTTATTTTGTAATATTAATCCTCATTATATTTTTAATCTTTTTTTCAATAATCGCCTTTTCCTCGAATACTGATAAAATGTCATTACAATACAAATAAATTCTTATAACCTATTTTTGTTATAAATTATTAGTTAATGGAATCTAGAATGTGTTTTCGGGGAAAAAAAAAATTTGCAAGACTGCAAGAGTCTTGTAGTGATGATCTTGTTTTGGTCTTGGTCTTGCAGCTTCGGTATTGGTTTGGTCTTGTTCTTGCAAGCCTAATCTTGGTCTTGGTCTTGCTATACCAGTACCATCTTGGTCTTGGTTTTGGTCTTGGTCTTGCAGCAAGAGTCTTGCGAGACCGCAAGACCAAGACCAATTTTGCTCATCACTAGATACACCATAATAGATTCGCTTTTCATTGCTGAGTATACCGTTTATAGTTACCATTTGTTTCCTGTTATCTAGGTAGCTTTTAAACCATCGCAAACTTTCCTTTACTATGCCAAAACTAGGCATTATTCTGAGTAATACATTGTGAACAACAGTATCAAAAGCTTTTGCTATATCTAAGAAAATCGCAATTACCTTTTCATTATTGTACATTTTTTTATAGATAAATTTAGTAGTTAGATATAGACATATAGTGCTCCAATTGTAATTTTACCGGGTCCAAAGCCGAATTGGTTTTTGGATAAAAATGCTTTGCTTTCCAAGTAGGATATAAGTCTGGTTTTGATTATTTTTTCAAAAAATTTTGAAAAATTAGAAAGCATGAAAATAGGCCTATAATTTGAGTATGTTTCTTTATTTACTGATTTGAACAAAGGTTTAAATTAATAGCAAGTTAAAATTTTTTAGGAAACATAAACTTAAACATAAATTTATTATATAGGTTAAGGGCTCAACAATAAAATGAGTTATGTATTTTAGGAGTTTTTCAGATTTTTTATCGAAACCAGTATCATCTTTGAGTTTATTTATTATACGCTGAGTATTCCGTAGTTTTCAATTTTTTTAAGAAATATTTCATTGAAAGAGTTATTACTTGATGAGTTATTTTGTTTTTGGAGATTATTTTTAATTGTATTATAATATAATTTACCAAAATTAACAAAATAATCATTAAAAACATTTGCTGTATCAAAAGTATGCTTTTTCGGATCATAAATGTTGTCATCAATGACTATATTATCTAAAATTTCGTCAGAGTTTTTATTATTTTGCACTTCAATTATTTTATTAACTGAATAGTGAATTCCAGGACGTTTGGGATCACATTGTACTTTATAAAACTCTTTTTATAAAAATGTATCCTTGCTAATCTAACAATTGTGTTGAATTTATTCCTATAAGTATTATAAAATCTACGTAAATTTAGATTGGATTGATGTTTTTTTACTTTTTTAGATAAATCATTTTTACGTCAAACAGAAGTTAACAGTCCTATTGTCATCCATTCTTTTATTTTATGATTTTTTGAATCTACTAGCTTTCTCAATAGTATTAAAAATTTTAACTTAAAAAATATCAACACATTCATTAACATTAGTTGTACCTATATAGGTACTTGTATTATATAGAGCGGACGAATTTTTTTCTTTTAGAGGAGTATCAATCACCAGACAAAAACTTATACTTTTAAGTTATAATTAACTATAGAGTTGATTCCATAACATATCTTAATTTGATTTATTTTATTTACTATATTAATATTATTTTAATAATTACAATAGTGATTATATTGTATGCCATTTAGTTTATCATATAGTACTTATTTACATTTATTGACATTTATTTAGTTTAATTATTTTATTGATATCTTTTATAGAGTTAATCCCGTAAAATATGTTAATGTGAATGACATTTATTTTTATTTATCATATTAATAAATTATTTTAATAATTATAATAATATCTATTTAAGTAGGTATTATAGTTTATTTTATGGTATTTTGATTTAAGAAAAACAAATATCATCTATATTAATTTTAAAGGTTTAGTAACAGTCACCTAACAATAACTAATTGTGGATAAGATTTTTTTATAAAAACCCATCACGAAATACAAAATGTGTTTAGTTTAACTCAATTCATATTATAGTTGACAGTTGTTCAATATTTTCAAGACTATCAACTTTTACTGTTTTAAATTATTTCCATTTTTTGTATGCTTGTTCTTTTTCAACTCTCTCTTTATCCATAAAGACAACAATTGAATTTTGCACCATTTTATAAAGGTAAGAAATATTGATTTTATTTAGAGGACTGCACATCCGAATGTTTTTTCACATAGTTACCAAATTTTCGTTCGCCAGTTTTATGTAAATTATGACCATTTTCAATTATTAATTTTTTACATAATCATAATTCATAATTCATTGAAAAATTAAAATATCGTTAGAAACCAACTAGAGAACTTATATAATGTTGTTATTTAAAAGTTTGATATTAGGTTAATTCACTCTTATATCAAAACTGACATTTTTATCTGTTTTTTTCGTTGGACATAATAATATGGTTTGTTTTTTAAAAAAATTTAATTTTCACTAAGATTTACTTTTAATTTGTTTGCCTAGTACCTATCATAAAAGTAGGTACCTATATCGTTTATAATAGGTATTTAAGCGCTGAAATATTTCAATGAAATTATGAAAAATATTTTTTCTTCTTTTAAACGTGTTTGGTTATAGTTGTTTAGAAATAATTTATTGGTTACAAACTTAGAAATAAAGAAAAACATAATTTGTTGTTGATTTGTTATTTCATATTTGTCTATTCTATATTGCTATATTATCATTATGTAGTATTAAGAAATATTGCTGGCATTATTTTAATTATAATAACATTTTTTATATGAGTTTTAAAATATTGTTTTATGTGGACCGTCAACGATCCAAAAGATAATGGTTTGAAATAAAGTTGAAGTCAGTTCAAACAGTGAATGATATAATAGTGTATTTTCATTAATTATAAAGAGTACAAAAGTCGTATATGTGTGTGATGCGAAGGGGCTCTGGACTCATTATTTAATACTTAGATCATATTTTGTGTACCTATTGTAAAAACTAAAAGGTCACGAATCACGACTATTAAGAGTGGTTTCTGTCTATATATTGTGAATATATTATAATTTATAATATAATACATTATAATATTATGCATTCGCAAACCCATGGCTCTCAACAATACGTTATGATATAAAGTTGGTTTATGAGTTTGTAACTTAAGAGTTAAAAGGCAAGTTCAAATTTGTTATATTATAGATTTGTTAAATAACTTATAAATTATATGTAAATATATTTTACATATTATTTTCTTTGTTTCATACCATAATGCAACTTTTAAAAATGTTCACTTGGTATAGTTGACGACTATAAACTTTTAGATATTTCTTCTCTTCTTTCCGAATGCAAAAAACGCAGTAAATATGATCATAACTTTTATTTAAATAATATCTAAAACTCACTTAAAACCAACCCTAATCAATTTTGGTCTTTTATTAAAAATTTTAGATCATCATCCTGTTTTTCCAATACCTTGTCTTTTGAACACAGAACAGCCAACAACGGTCAAAACATCGTTAATCTTTTTTGTCATTATTCTGCATCTACTTATTTAAAAGAAAATATTCCCATCACTTCAAATAATTTTCCAAGAATTGAATCATTAGACTCCAATAACATTTGCCAAATTAACCTAATTTACGTTTTTACTGAATTAGAAAACTTAAAAATTAAAAAAGCTGGTATTGGCCCTGATGCATCAAAAATGGTCTCTCACCTATATTTTTTCAGATGTGTAAATTTGTCCTTAGTCCTCCTATTACGTATCTATTTAACGCCTCCTTAAATAATAATCGTTTCCTCTCTTTGTGGAAATCTACATTCATAACCTCAATTCTCAAAAAAAGGGGATGAATCAATAATTACTTTGAAAGATCTTTGATCTCTATCCTCCCGAAATTATTCTCTAAAATGGTTGATGTCAAACTCACGCCTTTCTTCAAAAATATTTTAAGTCCACAGCAACATGGTTTCCGCAATAACAAATCTACCATTACCAACCTAATATCTATTAAACAATTCATTTTTAATTCTTTTTCTAATATTATCAACAGATTAATGTTATATATACAGACTTTGAAAAGGCTTTTGATAGAATTAACCATGAACTTTTAATACATAAACTTAAAATAATAGGTTTCGCCGAGTGCCGACTCTCTTTTATCATGGTTGAATTCGTTCTTAACTAAAAGAATCCAATTTGAAAAATAAAAATACAAACATTTTATTTCCAATCCAATTTCAGTATAGTCCCACAAGGAGATCACCTTTCCCCATTACCATTCAATTTATTCATTAACGATATTGTCTTCTCTATTAATACTCAAATATTCTTCTATTAGCTGATGACGCAAACATTTTTAAATGTATAAGCAATACTGTGGATCCTGAGTTACTTCAATATGATTTAATCAACTTTCAAAATTGGTGCATCTCAATTCTCAAATGGCATGTTTCTTAACATGAATAAATGTCAGTGTATTACTTTTTCTAATAAACGTAATTGAATTTCTCATGAATACATGTTCTCTAACCAAAATGTTTTTCGTTCAACTCAAGTTAAAGATCTCGGAATAATCTTCGATTCTAAACTTATATTTAATCTCCAAATATTAGCTGCAAAAAAGAAAGCCTTTTCTTTAATTGGCATGATTAAACGAAATTGCTCTAGCTTTAATGACCCATTTACACTAAAATGCATATATGAAGTATATATTATATATTATATATATATGATTGTTCGTCCTATATTTGAATATGCACCAATCATTTGGGAAACATAAACATAGGCCATTGCGAACAATTAGAAAAAATTAAAAATAATATGCTTCGTTTTATCTGCTTTAAATACAATATATACAGACCTACTCACTCTGGATATGAAAATATTCTAAACTTTTTAAATTTAAAAACATTATACCTATAGGATAGAAAAAAAATAATTTTATATAACCTTCCTATTCAAACTTTTTAATAATAAAATAGACGATTTTTCCCTCCTAAGCAACATCATTTTAAAAACAAACAATCCTAACACTTGAGAATTAAAGAATTATTTTATATAAAACCCTACACTCAAAATTATATGTCTTGTACACCTACAAATATTTTATTATCTAGTGGACTTTCAGTAAATAATTTAGATTTTTTTTCCACCACTTAATATCTTAATACTTATTCATTATTATTATAAACTTTTATATTTTATCCTTATTTCTCTTCATTGTATAATTAATTTAATATGTTATCTTGTATATAATATGTATCTTTAATATTAATAATTGTTTTAATCTAATTTATACACTATGTATTATGTAAATTGGACTAACGTCCATTACACAAATAAATAAATAAATAAATAAATTATAAACATTTTATTTTTATTTTTCATGGAAATAAAATATTTTAAGAAAAAAAAAATTCATGACATTTTAAAACTCTTACCATAATAACTATAATACCTACTTAATTAGAATCATTATTATAATTAAATAGCTGCCCGACCTTCCTCCGTAAGAAATTATGTTTTTATAATTTAATTTAAAAACATATTACTAATTTTTGGCTATACAAATAATAATATAATATAAATACATATTGAAGTTATTGTTATTGCTAATTTCTGAAAATTATATATCATACATTTTGAATTCAACCACTGGAGTGGTAAATTTTATTCTTTTTATTATAGAATAGAGATAAGGTAGAAAAAATTTTAACAATAAATTATTTGTTCAATGAATAATATATATTTCAAATGGAAAAAGGTGGGTAAGTGGATGTCGCTCTGTTGTACAGTAAATTTCAAGTGGGTCACTGTATAATAGATGGTATTAAAAAAAAATTGACCTATATAATAGGTACCTATAATAAATTCCAAATTAATCATATCACAATATCCATTAGGTACTTATAACGCGTTATACATCAACAACAAACCGTGATACTATCATAGATATATAATAGTATACTTTAGAAGTTTCAAGTACCCACGAATAATATTATACAATCACAACAAAATAACTTAAATAGTTATCCTAGGTTTTTAATATGTAATTTCGTCCAAATTTATACTTAAAATGACTATAAAAATAAACTGTGTAAATGTATTTTTTAGATTTTTTGGTAACAGAATTAATTACTTACGTGGAATCTTGTTTTAAATTTTCGATTCTTAGATACAAAAATTGAACATTTTATAAATTTTTAACTACAAAATAATTTTTCAAATTAAAATTTGATCTTTAAATGCTTATAAAAAAAAATTGTGTCTATGTATTTTTAATATTTTTCAATTGATATTGTAACAATATATCAGGAGCTTTGTATTAAATTTATACACCATTTGGCCCAACAGATAAAACTTTATTGATATTTATAGAAAAAAAAAATAAAAAATTTAAAACTGAAAATGTCCGTAAACAGCTCAAAAAGAGTCAAAATATTTTCAAAATTGTATGGTGTATAGGAAATGCTAATATAAATATTCAGTAAAAATTTCATGTATCTGCAGTTATTCGTTTTTGAATTACAACAAAATAAGGAAATCGCTACATGAGAAATTGAGTGAATATCCATTGTTGTAAAAATTTGAATTTCAAACGATCCTAAAAATTTAATTTGACTTCCTTATAGATATTTTTTGTTTGATAAAGGTAGACAATCTTATAAGGAATCTTGTATTACATTTTCATATCTTAGATTTAAAAAGAAAAATTTTTATGAATTTCTAACTCGAAATAATTTGCAAATTTTCGTGATTTTTCCATATTTTGTCATTTTTTGAACTTTAAATGTTTATAAAAAAAAACTGTGACTAACGATTTTTAATATTTTTCATCTGCCTTTGAAACAATATATTAGGAGCCTTCTATTAAATTTTCAAGCTTTTTTATCCAACAAATAAAATTTTATTGATATTTTTAGAAAAAAAACTAAAAAAAAATGGAAAATGAAAATGTCCGTAAAGAGCTCAAAATAAATCAAAATATTTTGAAAATGTTATGGTGTATAGAAAATGCTAAGATAAACATTCAGTCAAAATTTCATATATCTACGGTCATTTGTTTTAAAGTTACACCAAAAACCAAAATCGATTTTCTCGAAAACAGATTTTGCGTAAAAATTCCCGTTTTTCCTTAATTTTTCTTTTGTTTTTCACGGCGCGTTTGAAAACTATTGGAAAAAATTTACTTTTGACCCCCCAAAGTACCAACTAGATTCACTTTCCTATCAGAAAAGGTACTGTTGAAGAAAATCCAAGCACTTTTACTGTCCTAAAACGTGATGACAGACACAAAAAAAAATAAAAAAAAAAATAAAAAAAAATAAAAAAAAAAACACACATCATTGTTAAATCAATACATTCATCGTTCCACTCAGAATCTAAAAAACACACATTATTGTAAAATCAATACATTCATCGTTCCACTCAGAATCTAAAATAAAAAAAACACACATCATTGTAAAATCAATACATTCATCGTTCCACTCAGAATCTAAAAGTTTGTAACGTAGGACACTTCTTAATTTGCATAAAAAACTAAATAATAAGATACTTATGGGGTTGTAATGCAAGGGGGTTTAGGGAGTCAGATAAACTTATTCATTTTAAAGACATTTTTTGAAATAATATTATTTAGAAATCTTTGAAATATTATATTAGTTGTTAATTTAATAAATGTTGTTATTTGGTTATTAAAGATTTTTCCCAAATACTGTAGTATAAATTATTAATACTATAATACATAGGTAAAAATAGTAGCTATATACGAATTTAATATATTTATTATTTATTGTCTTATTAGTTATTAGTGTATTACTTTATTACATACCCATGTCCATATTATAGACTATAGTAATAGCCGAGCAGTATTTAAAATTTAAATTAAATGTATTTGAAATATTTGAAAATACACAAAATACAAAATAAATGATAAATGGTAATAAAATGTTCACGTTTAAATGTTGTCCTACTTTTTATAATACGGTAGTCACGATTATCTACGTAGGGTTCTTATCTATTTATAAAAAGTACTATCTCCGTCTTGCAAAGCCGTACCGGCCCGGGTCACAACATTGCTATCTGGTATCTTGATTATATTATTTTTGTGGTGATGACTATATTATATTTAAATGGGAATAATATTTTTCAAATTCGTGATTAACATAATATTTTACTTTTAAAAATATAAGTTTTTCAAATACCTACAGTGTGTGTCACTTATTGTTAATTTTTCAATTATAATATTTATCATAAATATTGATATAATATTTTTTTCTTTCAAATTTAATATATTATCATGTACTTGAAATACATGAAGTGAAATATTTTGTTCATCCCTCAGTATAGATTTAAATTAGGTGCTATAACTATTTGCCTACTCGGGCATGCTGTCAACAAACAAACGTGTATTTGGTTCCCATATTATGTGGTCCATAGTAATAATATAATATCAGCTGATACAATATCACAATCGGCAATTAGATAATTCAACAATCAAGTATCGTTGTTATCGTTACCATTATTACTGTTATTATTATTGTTGTTGTACATAATACTTATACGTATATAATAAATAAAAATATAATACAATATATAAACAAACAATGATGAACAATACAATGACTTCATGCAGACGTAGCACGCTTGTCAAAAAAAATATAATATTAAGTTAACTGTTAACTTTCTAATATATTATCAACGATTCAGATGTCATTTAACAATGCAATAAACAAGTTAGGTTTATACATTATCGAAATCTTCTAACAATAACAGTCCAGGTAGAATTGAAGCAATCGGTTGTTGGACGTTGGTGGTGACCTAGCATATTAGTGACAACTAATATCATAATAGTATTATATAACTATATACAAATAACTGCATAAACATAGACGTAAGGCGCATAACTATGCCTTTGAATTTGGGAGGAGGTGCTGTTTGAGTCTCACCTAAAATTATTTTAATTTATATAGGCCATTGTCTTTAAGTATAAT
>NC_042494.1:121253402-121257176 GCF_005508785.2 Acyrthosiphon pisum
CACACATCATTGTAAAATCAATACATTCATCGTTCCACTCAGAATCTAATAACGATTTCAATAGTTACCTAATATTGAAAAAAATTAATTTCGGGGACTTGTGGATTATTACTATTACGTCTCCACTCAGAATCACTTTTTGTTACAATGATTTTTCATTTAATTGAAATTAATCACATCCATCACAGACTACAAAGCCTATAGGTCTACTCATTGATGAGGTGCACACGAATCCCAGTTTTTTTTTAATATGCATTGATTTATTAATTTTTACATACATTTTAATAACAAAGTAGTATTTTTTGTTCAGCTTTTGTTTATATTTATTGCAACGTTTTTGGATTTACAAGAATTTTTAAAACGCAATATTTAACACGACTCTCATTATTCATAAATCGCTCTACGCTCATCGTGCAGTTATCTTAAGAATCAATTTTGTGTTGTTAGTTTTAAATGTTTTAATATATTACAGTAAATGTATCAATCGTTAAATATTAAGGAAAAATATTAACTATTTCAATTTTAAAATGAATTTAAAGTGACTGTTATCAACAATTGTTTAATATTTATATTATACATGTACATAATATGAATAATATAAATATTTAAAAATTCTGATAACTATAACTTTAAAATTCAAATAAAGAAAAACGCTGATAATATTCTTACCTTGAAGTTTGATTATAGATAAATTCACTGTAATATTATAACTAACAATATATTGGATATAATATAATAGATTCTGCTGAACACAAAATATGTGCAATGCTGTCAGCTGTACGTTCGTTAGACGTAGAAACACGTCATAAAGTCCTCTTAACGAGTCATCACATTACTATGACTACATGTCGTATTGTATTTGACATTTGTATATAAGTGATAGGTATAAGTGATTCTTAAATTAATTTAAAAGTAAACACTCATTTTCTAGAAAAGTATTAAGTATAGGTAAACGTTTATGGAATTATATTTTTTTACATTATTAATTGAAGTACCTATAAAAAAATAATATAATTGTAAAAGCCCAATTAAAAAAAAAAATTATTAAATTGTGAATAGGTATTAGGCAGTATTAAATATGCGCACTACATTGGGTTTATTGTACATATTTTATACATTGTCCGCTGCGCGTCAATCCATTTACTAAGTGTTGATAAAATATAACGACCAGCACGCAATTATATCCAATCTTCGTTCCCCTCACCTCCCGTCACTGATCTACATAGGTTTTCAAAGCTCTTACCATTGATTATAAATACTAATAATACTAAATAGTAGTATCTATTTATTACATTGTTATTTGTTAATGTTTCTATACTTACCACCTATGCCCTTCTGCTAAATTCTAATATTATATTTTAATATTTTCAATGGCAATATACCTTTCAATTTTTATTAGACGCTAAGAGTTATATTTACTGCGATAAGCCGATAAGTCATAAGTGTCTATCATAATGGTGAATATTATAATATGTATATATGAAGTGGTTTAATTAATTATATTGGTGCAATATAATAATATAATAAGTATAATAACATAAGTACCTACACATTATAGATATAATAGTACCTACTTAACTAAAAATGTATTTTTCTTTATAGATGTTGTTTTTTCAATATAAGTACAGTTAAGTCACGATAACTCGAAGCTTTTTCTTGCACCCTGAAGTATTGAAAATGTATATATTTGATGTATTATTAGTTTGAAAAATGCAAAGTTGAATTTATTTTTTATCCCTCTTGCAGAGATTCAATTTATCGAAACTCGACTGTACCCTATAGCTACTTCATAATATGTGGAGTGGATGTTGTAGATTTTGTAATTTTATTTTAATTTATTGCTATAGGTAATTACTAATATTGTGAATCATAATAGGTATCGATAAATATTTTAAGATCAAAGAAATTGTAGTTATGACTTACAACATTTTATTAATAACTATATTACTTTAGTATCTCTGTAGACTGTAGGTCATTTTTAAATTAATACATATTAATTAATATATTTATAGCACGGATTATCTTAATAACCAAATATCAAGTAAGTAGTCCAAACAACTTGTACCTACAAATAATTGTACCTAACTACATTTTAAAATTAAAATATATAATAAAAAGCCTATGATAATACCTAAATAATAATACATATTAATAATAATTCACTCCAATTTTTAACCTAACGTGATCTGCTGACAATTTTTGATTTTTACGAATAAGTATTTTTAATTTTTTTATATTTAAAATCACTTTAATATTTATATATTATATAACTGTATTTTTGTGAACACACAGTATATTTTTTACCGTTTCCACTTTATGAAATGGACAATTTTTCATGAATAGATCGATTTCGTATACGAGTAATATTAGGTATGCTGTTTCCGATCAGACATCAAAATTATATTATAATAAATAAATATTAAATATGCTTGGCTATTAAAAATATCCAACTAATGCTTTAATTTCACAGTAAAATCTAGACAAATTTTTTACTTGGAATCGTCAAAATTACCTCCCACTAAATATGAATTATTGTAGTGTTATTATTTTTTCTCGTCTAGATAATGTTATTATTCTTATAATTATAAAATTGATAGTTGCAGTATATTACATATTATTAAGTTAAAAATATAATAATAATATAACTTGACAATACACTGCACCAGGGTTGGAACGTATAAAACGTACAGTATAAAACAACTTAGTTTTATACGTTTTAAACTGTATAAAAGTTTTTTTTTTGCTGGATTGAACAGCTCTTAAGTTATAAATGTATAATAATAAATAATAATTGTTGTATTTTGTGATAATTTTTTAATATTAATTACTAAGTACCATTTAGTTCATATTTATTCTGTCTTAATAAACTACATTAATATTAATAATTATTATTTTATAATAACAAAAAAGACATTTGTGATAATTGAATAATTTGTTATATCAATAAAAATATGTTTTTGTTCAGCTTTTGTTCATATTTATTGCAACGTTTTTGGATTTACAAGAATTTTTAAAACGCAATATTTAACACGACTCTCATTATTCATAAATCGCTCTACGCTCATAGTGCAGTCATCTTAAGAATCAATTTTGTGTTGTTAGTTTTAAATGTTTTAATATATTACAGTAAATGTATCAATTGTTAAATATTAAGGAAAAATATTAACTATTTCAATTTTAAAATGAATTTAAAGTGACTGTTATCAACAATTGTTTAATATTTATATTATACATGTACATAATATGAATAATATAAATATTTAAAAATTCTGATAACTATAACTTAAAATTACAAAAAAAGAAATTTGTATTGTTTTTAATTGTATTCTAAATTCAAGGAAATTTAGTATGTCTTAGTCGTTATTTAGTTTTATACGTTTTATACATTTTATACGTGGGGTATTATACGTGTAACGTATAAAACGTTTTATACGTGTATATTACCAACCCTGCACTGCACGCATAATCACAAGTGAGTCTCACAGCCAATGCCTGGCAGGATAGCTTTAATAATGATAGCTTGAGGCTTGCGATTTTCACAGTACCTTCGTACCACCATGTAAGTGTGCACTAAGAAAGCATTTTCCAGCATTTTAAAATGGTACTTGATTTAAACACCATTATACCGAATATTAAATAACGAAGTAAACAAAGTTTGAATCATATATTAGAGTTGGCATTTTTAAGAGGACGTGTACCCGCATGTGTTGTCTCCGTCTTACAAGTGCGTAACATAGCAAATTTTACGCTCAGCAGAACACGTATAGCTCCGTT
>NC_042494.1:121257226-121258955 GCF_005508785.2 Acyrthosiphon pisum
TAAGGAATCTTGTATTACATTTTAAAATCTAGATTTAAAAGAAAATTTTATGAATTTATAACTCGAAATAATTTGCAAATTTTCGTGATTTTTCCATATTTGTCATTTTTTGAACTTTAAATGCTTAAAAAAAAAAACTGTGACTAACGATTTTTAATATGTTTCATCTGCCTTTGAAACAATATACTAGGAGACGTCTATTAAATTTTCAAGCTTTTTTATCCAACAAATAAAATTTTATTGATATTTTTAGAAAAAAAACTAAAAAAAAAATGGAAAATAAAAATGTCCGTAAAGAGCTCAAAATACATCAAAATATTTTGAAAATGTTATGGTGTATAGAAGATGCTAAGATATACATTCAGTCAAAATTTCATGTATCTACGGTCATTTTTTTTAAAGTTACACCAAAAACCAAATTCAATTTTGTGAAAAATCGATTTTGCGTAAAAATTCCCGTTTTTCCTTAATTTTTCTTTTGTTTTTCCCGGCGCTTTTGAAAACCACTGGGAAATTTAAATGTTGACCTCCCCAATGCACCAACGATATTCACTTTCTGATCGAACAAGATACTGAAGTTGAAAATCGTAGCATTATTTCGACTACTTATCGTGTACACAGACACAAAAAAAATAAAAAATAAAAAAATAATAAAACACACATCATTGTAAAATCAATACATTCATCGTTCCACTCAGAATCTAAAAATGGTTAAAAAAGGTGTTTTGCCCGTTAACATTTTACGTATCGTGGGCCGTTGGTAATTCGAGTATGAGACAACTGCGTTAATGGTATAAATCCGACTGGAGTTGTATCAATATTTTCATTATAATATTATATGAAATGGACATTATTTTGTATATCCGGTAACTAGATGACTCATAAAATTCCATAAATACCAATACTGCAGTGACCATTTGTCATCGTCGACGATAATAATAATTATGCAATGATATATTTTATGTTATTATAAAAAAATAAAAAAAAAATAAAAAAACACACATCATTGTAAAATCAATACATTCATCGTTCCACTCAGAATCTAAAATAAGGTATAATTAAATATTTGAGTAAATAAATAATTGATTTTGTTTGTATGATTTTTTGGCATAAATCTGGTTTTGCAACCTATCGATTTTTCAAATTTTTTTTTTTCCAACATGTGTATTTTAGGGTTCTTTATAAGAATTTAAAAAAAAAAATCCCGGAGAAACTTCGTTTTGACGTTATTGATAAGAAACTTCAATAACTATATATTTTCGTTACGCGTATTTTTTTAAAAAAATGAATATTATTAATTTTTTTTTTCATAATGTGTGGTTTTAACGGTGATTTTGAAATTGTTTGAATTTTTTTGCGGAAACTATTATTTTGGAAGTTTAAGCCATCCAAAGTTTGCTATTTTACGTTTATACGCATGTGCGAAACAATACTTTAATGCTGCGCGGAGGAACTCGTGTTTGGTGTTTTTTCGATTTTATTGACCGCTGCGCAGCGCACTGAGCGAGTGGCAACGCTAGCAGATTATGTGCTTTTTAACAACTTTGTTTAATTCTGAGGTCTGCCCAAGGTGGTTTTACATACGATTATCAAATCGGGGGATATTTTCGATTTGATATTGTCCGAGTGATATCCAATGCTAGGTATATTTGTTTTAAAAAATATGCGTTAAATATACGAAAAAAATGTAGTTTTTGAAGTTTTTATGAATAACTTCCAAAACGAAGTT
>NC_042494.1:121259005-121267485 GCF_005508785.2 Acyrthosiphon pisum
TAGCATCCTCTTAAGTATTTGTAAAATGTATTTATTTAATATTGTCGTACCCTCGCCATTTCATCTCCCACACCAAACACATCATCCACTATCGCCGGCCGGCATCACACACACAAAATAAACACTATTTGTTCCAGGACCGTAAAAAATATTTATGAACGAGTTTCACGACATTTAAAACAGGTTGAATGAAGAGGTCCAATAGGCATAGTGAGTGCGGTAGGAGACTTAGAAATAGGACTTTGGTAATCTCTAAATAATACAAATATGATAAGTATAATAATAATAGTAGGTAATAATAATATAGTTATAGTTATAATATTAGGACAGTGTTGAATTTTAAATAAGGATCGGGGGGATATCATTCTAATAATTTAAAACTGCTGTAGTTTACTCCTCTTGGACATATAATGCGATGTGACAAATATAAATCCCACGGCACCAACAGCCTAGTTCGCCTTTCCAGAGGCTAAAACACACTAAAAATCAACGCTATAGTAAGCCGAAAATGTGTGAATGCCGTAAAATTAAAAATTTGAAATTAAAACCTATTCATCATCAAATACGATATTTATTTATTTATATTAAAATATGTCTTATCAATGTATAAATAAGGAAAAATGTTATACAAGAGTAGGTAGTCCAGTTTTCGCTATGCCGACCTATGTAAATTACAATAATATTGTAATCGACCGGCTTACGCGTGTTCTCACTTGCAATGTGGATTAGGCCTACAAGGGACACACAATAAAAAAACGCGCCTCGTGTAATACCCCTTGCTTTTAAACAACAGGGCGATGTGATATAAATATATAATGTCGTTTAACAAGCACAGGTGGTGTGGAAACTTACGCGACGCTGCAGTCATAATATAGGTTGGTACATCGAGTACATTGAAGTAATATAGATAAAAAAACCTGTACATTGTATAACATAAGACCGTGGTAGAGACTAAAGAAATATATTTTTGGAGTTATACATATCACAGGTGGTTCACAGGTGATCGCAATCTTACGAAACATCGGGGGCTAGAGAAATTCGGACGCTTCCCTTCATGACAAAATCACATTAAAAAAATCATTTTTTTCTAAACATCAGTGCGTAAGACGTGTAGATAGGTATGTAAAAATTCAAAATTCAAAAAATGTGTGATAAATGATTCCTATTTTAATAGTATATTCAATAATCAATACACCTCAATTACAAATTATAAACAAGGAGACAATGACAATGCGCTTACCTTCATAGGCAGTCTTTCATCCTGCCAAAGATAAAGATAGAATGTCGTTATCCTATGTTCAAAGTTATTTCGTCAACCGATAATATAATAATATTTTGACTATTGTTACACAAATAAGTAATAACTACGTATAAAGTATCTGTGACCTGTTCTGTACGATAAATTAAAAAAGCTAATGACTATTTTGAGGACTATCCTCAAACTCTAAATAGTGTAATGTTTGGTGGTTACTAGAAAAATGAAAACCACGTTAGTTATCGCGGAAAGTTGGAAAATTATAAATTACAAATAAAAATAAATCATACACAACGCAGTGCCATCTAGCGTCAGGAACCAGGATTGACAACACGTGAGTACCTAGTAATAAATCATAAAATCTAGTTGGATTAATATCAATCCATTTATCCTCTTTCGTACTATATTGTGGCATAGTCCACATAAGTCCACATCATGAACTAGGTACTACATTGTAATAGATACTTACCTAATAAGTTCATGGTAGGTACATATTATTATATAAGTAATAAACTTTACTTTTACACGATAGTCCAGATATAAAACAAATATCTGATATCGCAAGTCTCAATGGTTATATATTATAATATTATATATATACTTTATACCAGGGGTGGCCAAACTTTTTTTGATTAAGATCTAGTGAGGGTATATTTTTTCTTTTAGGATCGACTAATGTAAAAAAATATTTTAAATTAATAATAAACATACTTATATAAATAATAAAATTAAAGTGTTATGTTATCTAAAATGAGTGTTTCAAATTAAATTTCTAAATAATTTTTAAATGTATTAACATTTTACTGTTGATGTAGAAGCGTGTCGTTGCATATATCATGGCCAAACGAAGACTCCGTGCTTAAGTCTAAACCTAACCTACTCAGCTTTTATAAATTTTATGTGAGAAAATTCCATTTCACACTAACAGGTTAATCCGAAATATATGTATTTAATAACTGAATCTACTAAATGACAAATTCATGAGAATAATTAATAAATTCTAACAAAGGGATCGACTTAGAAATCGTCCAAGATCGACCGTTTGGCCACCCCTGCTTTATACAATATAATATATTACCTGATGACTGTAGTATATATTATGTCTATATGAATAAAAAAAAAATTCTTTATATTCATATGTTAAATAATGTTATGTGTTTGTTTTGTTTTTGGTTCCTGATTTGGTTCAATTAGTTAAGATATTAACAACATCGGGGGCTAGGTTCATATTTTCATACATTCATCATTCAATTTTTATGCCTAAGGGCTAAGACCTAACTAACGAGTATTATATATTTTATATAATATATTACAGACGAATGCCTGAATAAAAGATTCGAGTCAGGCATTAATGGGATTAATGAAGTTATGAAGGAAGCATTTGAATGGATAAAGGCCCTGGACATGGACCTTTAGATTTGACTAAATATTATAAAATGTATTGTTATTGTTGTCATACGAATAAAATAAAATTTACAATAAAATAAATATATTATGATGTATTTACAATAAATTATTTTCTCATTTTGACTCAAGCATATCAAAAGTGACCAGTTTGTTTTTATTGTACTGCTAGGTTTATAATTTAAAACTGGTAAGGTACCTACGTAATATAATTACCTGCCTACTTAAAAGTAAAAATTAATAATTATGAATTTGAATATTAATATATTAAATGATGTTGTAGTTATCTGTACAAAAGTGAATAAATTTCCCTATGTTATAAATATTTAGATCCTGGGGGAATAAAAACCAGAAAAAAAGTATAAATGTATAACCATTGATAATAAATACTTTAGAGTCCATAGTTTAGAATAATATTATCATATACCTAGTTATTATTTAGTAGGTTAAGTACCTATCAAAAAATATTACATAATATTGGTAGTTAATTACTATACTAAAGTCAAAAAGTATAAATTGATGAATGGTATCAGTTGTATAACTCCAATATAGAACAATGATTGATATTATACATCATACATTTTCAATAATATTAATATGTATTTATTTAAAGTATTGTAAATGTCATTACATACTTTCAGTTGTTAGTCCAGAAATCCTAAAATATATGTTTATTGTTCAACATTTAAAAACTTCTGACCACTTTAAACTAGTCAATAATTTGTTGGTAGGTACCTATTTCATGACACTCAGTAATAATATATAGAATAATATAATAATAGATTTAATCCTTCATATCCAACCAGATGATTATAGTTATAAGTAGGGTCTGGATTTATAAGAAATTAAATATTTTTATTGACATTTTTTGATAGAAAAGAGAAGTATGGGCAGTCTGTGTAGAAGAGAATGCATAGAAAGTTAACTTAGCATATAAATGCATATTTTGGTAGATTTTTATTTTTATTTTCACCGTAGATTTTATAAAACAACAACAACCAGTTGTTAATTTTAGAAAGAAAAGAGTGACAATGTCACGATTATTTGTTTTATTATTAACTATAAGTAATTTGGTTTGTTTGATTATATTTGTATATAAATATTTTTTGAATTTTGTACTTTAATTAAAATATTTGGAAATTATGTTTTAGAAATATTATAATTTCTAAATGCCATATGCATAGTTAGGTATTAAGTTGCATATTATCTATAATCAATAAAATAAGTTTATTATATTGAACTTAAATGTTTAATTTTTATAATTGCCAATTGGCAATTGAACAGTATGAACTAATAATTTATTTATTCTTATTTGTTTCTACAGTTATTTTTCTTGCTATATTTTTTAGCTATAATATTAATGCATGTATATCACAAATAATTAAAAAAATAATTTTTAAAAACATATTTATTTTAACTTGAAAGTAAGAAATACGAATATTATATTAAGAAAATGTTGGATATTATATTAATTTCAATAAGCTTAATTAAAAATAAATTAAGAATGTAGGAAACGCATATAAGCATCAATCCGCAAAAATGCATATTATTTTAAGTTTTTTAAGTGCCTTAAAATCCAGACCCTAGTTATAAGACTTAACATAATATAATAATTTGGATAAAGTAAAAAGACGCATCACTTAATTCATAAAAACGACAATTTTAATTTAAGGCACTTTAAAAAGAAATATTTAATATGTATAGTTATACACTAATGACAAAAATAAAATAGTATCATTGAGAATGTTTATAATTTTTTAATTATTAATCTACAATAATGTGTAAATAAATATATAAATATTGAAAATAAATTAACAATAATTTTACTGTGATGTTTTTTTTGTAAATTAATAAAGTTGATCATAAAAGTAAATAATAGTCTTTCTGTGTGACTTAGAAGCACACTTTAAAATGAAACCAAACAAGCTTGGTCATCTTAATATATATTATACATGAATACAATATATGTATGATTTGTTATCATTATTAAATTAAATAGATTAAGTAAACTTTATAAGTAAATGTTTGTGTGTAGCATGTGTGTGAGCATTAAGGTGAGCCTTTCCATTTAATCTTTGAGGCCGATTTCTTCAACAAGCTTATCAACAATTTCAATATACTTTGTTTTAGCCTCATCATTGCTTGTGCTCTTCTTTGAATTCCATGCTTCCCATTTGGCCTTTCCTTTAAAGTCCAAAAACCCAGGTTTGGCTAAGTAAAACATAAAAAATTGTTATGTCAGTACACATATAATATATCATAGTATATTGTCTTATTACTTACCTGTATTTACATCACCGACAGTCGCTTGTTTGTAGTATGCATAGAGCTCCAACAAATTGGCATCGCTGGGAGTTTGTTTCAAGTTCTTTACCTTATCGACTGCTTCTTCAAAAGACTGCAAACACAATATAATATTAAAAATGCGCACGATCATATCAGTGAGATATAAGGATTTTTAGATTTTAGTGTTGTGTCACACTTGTTGATATTAGTCATTTCACAATGGTTCTCACACACAAAAACAGGGACACGATTATTCACATTGCATTGCATATGTAATCATGTAAATAATGATAAATCTATGGTAAAAACCTCGAGATTAGGCAACAGCCGAAAATCAACAGGTAAAAAATGATGGTTGTTTACCTACGGACCTACCTTATAAAACCTTACGAACACGTTGTTTTTCAACTAGGTATAGGTATAATATTCAATATTATAATATAATACCTATATAATAATATTATTTTAATATGATTGTTATAGCAAAATAAATGAAATATTATGGTTTAAATGCGGTCTGTCGTGAGTACTTACCATGGTGCGTGTTTCTGAGAACGGATTGGTGTGCACGTCAGCAAAAGAACGAAGTACGAATCTTCGAAGACTGCGAGCGAACTAGTGAACAGTTTCCAAGTCGGCCAACTATGAACGAATGATGAGTGCTGACGCGGAGTGGTTGGTGATAACTGTTGATAACGGTTGCAGTACCTACCTAGTGCATACACGATCGGCGGCGGCGGCGGCGTCGAGCGGTCGTTCGTACGGACTACAGAGTGCGTGAATATCATTATGGCGTGTACAGGTTATTAAGTGTGTGGAGTGGTGGTCGGGGACAGTGTTTTACTGTGGTGTTCTGACATTGGAACGAGAAAAGGTCACACGATGTGCCGCTTAAAACTCGTAGGTATAATAATATTTAGGTGGTTAACCGGTAAGGCAGATATTATTTAAATAACAGTAAATAACACGCTACACACAATACGGTGTGCGTGCCGATTTAATAATATTTCAATATTATACAATTTATTAACTTTTTGCCTTTCGTCCATTTTCATAATCTACACCGAAAGATTTAAATATTTAATAAACATTATATCACTATAGAGAGTAGATTCTGTACTGATTGTACTCTATAGTGGTATAGATATTTGAGATTTGACATAATCACCAATATTGTTCAAATATTATATTATACCTACATATATACATTACACAGATACACTTTGGACGTGGCACATTTTCAAAAAACATTTTATTATTTGTTCCAGTCAAAATAAGTAAAATCGGAAAATTTATGAACAATAATTGGTTGAATTAAATTAAATACACGATAGAGATAGATATAATAATGATATAATATAATAATGTAAATAATTATGTGTCGATTTACAAACACGATAAGTAGGTACCTACACCCAATAGGAAATCCGGTGTAAAAATAAATATATTCCATTTTTTTTGTTTAGATTGTGGCTATTATTATAGTAAAAACTTATTATTTGAGCCTAAATAAAATATGTTGTATACAAAATAATATTTAATTATGAAAAAAAAATGATATGATAATATTTTGAATTTGAACGACAAGCCAGTGACATATACCGACTGGCGACTATATTATACTGTATACACTATACATACGTTTTGTTAGGGGATGCCATTAGTGGAGAAAAGTAGAAAACCCTAACTTTTATGGACAAAAATGCTTATAATGGGACTAAAAAACCAAGGTCATTAGTGTATGAAAATTAATTTTAGGCGAGACTCAAGCAGTCCAGTTATACAATTTACATTTTACACAAAGTAATGAACTATCAACTATAATCTATATATCATGCACTTTTTTAATCTTATGACATTGTAACAGCCAGTGGTGTAATTGTGAAGGGCAATGCTGCAAAGGGAACTTGCGCTCTAAAACTTTTGCTTGGAGGCAAAGGTATAATTCCCTCCATATATTGGGAAAATAATAAAAATCTTATAATTGTCTAAAATTAAAAAGAATGCAATATATTTACCCAAATATTTAACACAAATTTATTTGATTAAAATATTTTTTATTTGAATTATTGCATATAATATTAATACGAGTACCTATATTATGTGCATTTATTTCACGTTAATTATGTCGGTTTCAAAAATAAATAATAATCCAATAATTTTTTTTCATTAATTATCATAACATTATTTTTTTCAAATAAGTTGTACTGTAATATCGAATTTTAAATTCCGAGCTGAACAATGCGTGTATTGATTCTACAATTATGTGTTTTATTGGGAGGGGGTCTGTCATTGCAGTAGACAATAATTGTCACAATTTGTTGACGTTCTTACAGGGGAGTGCCGGAAATTTGCACTACTGCAGGTCAAATCTTTATGTATCTACAACCAGTTTTTAGTGGTTTTTACAAAATGTCCAATTCTCCAACAACGATGATAATATGAGCTACTTGCTTCTTGGCAGTCTTGTAAAGTATTCGAATAAATGTATTCGAAGAAAAGTATTTGAATACTTTTTTTGTATTCGAATACTTTTATTTGTATTTTTGTTCATTAAAAAAAATAATTTTTTCCAATCTAGAAAAATAGTTTTAAATTTGTGACAAGACATAATATTATAAATCATGAACATTTTATTCTTTGAACGAAATATAATATTGGCCCATGATATGATTATTTTTATAAACACCAATGCGTGTTGTATCCCGTATGACCCGTATGGGCCGTATCATATGTGGTCAAAATGTATAAATAACTTATGATTACGATGTATTTTTAATTATTAATTAATAAATGTTAATTACCAACCATTCAAAAACTGCGAAACTAGTTGTGAAAAAAAGTATTCTAATAGTATTCAAATACTTTTTAAAGTATTCGAATATGTATTCTGAATATATTTTTTAAGAACTATTCGAATACGTATTCTGAATTCCTTAATTCTCATTTATTCGAATATGTATTCCGAATACAAAATAAAAGTATTCTTTACAATACTGCTTCTTGGCACAGCAATACTAATACTAAACGTAGTTATATCCAAACCACAGGGTCATATTATTATATTTATTTTTATTATATCGCTATATAAGATATTTTTGAGGTAAGTACTTATATAAATAAATTATTTTATTAGTTTTATTAAAATTGTCTGAATACTGATTGTCGGTGTATTAGGTGTCAGCCACGGTTATCTACACCGTGTTATCTACTGGTGTAGATAACCGTGGTGTCGGCAAACTATAGGAAATAACAACCTATATATTGTTATTGTTTTATTTATTATTTTTAATTTGATGACGGTGATGCATCTCAGTGTTAATAATATTAAAAGGAAAACTCATTAGGACTTAGGAGATATGTTATAAAACAGTTTAGTTTCCTTACTAGAACAAAGTTGAAAATGCAAAAGAAATATCCAAATATTTAAGTGTATGCAGGAGATTTCAATAATAATTACTAAATAATTTAAAATTGTCAATTAAACGTTGATATAATTATGTAGGTACTTATACATTATTAGTAGGGCTGGGAT
>NC_042494.1:121268303-121274410 GCF_005508785.2 Acyrthosiphon pisum
TTTTTAAATTTTCGTAGTACATATTTTTATTTTATACTACATATTTTGGCAATTTTAATTACATATATATAGTACATATTTTTGGTTTTTTATTACATATAAATCCCAGCCCTAATTATTAGATTTTTTTTCATTTGGGAATAAATAAATATACTAAATATAGACTAAAATGCACAATATCATCAATCACTAATTTGTAATCAGGTTTATTTTACTATACAATAAATCAAAATATCATTAATAAGTAATAACTATTTGGCTATATCTAACCATAAGTTTAATCTGAATAAAATAATATTTATTTCATAGTTTTGATTATAATTTACGTTTAAACGTTTTAATATATTGTTATGTTTAAATAACTAATAAATAAAATGTGTACATTGTACCTGCGTCCGTGTACTTATTTTCACTAACAATATTCATTTTTTTACTTTCAGTTGCAGATAATATAAATTGATTAAACTCAACTATAGGCTAAATATTATACATAAACAAGTTAATGTACAAGTTAGTGGTAATAATATCATCATACTCGGATTATTTATGTACAAGCTACCAGCTAATGTGGTACTTCGTCAGATATACGCCGTATGTCAGTATATGCGTGTACCTAAGTATTAAAAAATAATTAACAATTAAAAACATTAGGTACAGTCGACAGCCGACATCCGTATAAGTATTGTTTTATCTATACTTCAAAGTATATTGAAAATTGACTATTAATACAGTATATTATATTGTAAACGTATATACATTAAATCAAATCAATATGAAATGATGCACAATGGTTGGAATAACAATTTCTGCATTTTCATTAATACTACAAATAGAAGTGATTACAGTTACAATACAATTGGTGTAGTGAAAACTCAGTATGGGGTACCTACTATACTTACGGTCGGTTATGATGGATAATAATTGCGAAGTTGTGTGTAAATGGAAACAAGTGTATGTTTATGATACTGACAGAGCTCGGTTAAATGCAAAAACAATTGATTTTGAAAACCCAAATCCGAATTCATCACAAAATATATTATAAAAATCTTATATAGCAACAAAAAAAACATGCAAATACATAACTTACAAGTATTGCAGTTATAATCGTATAATAATACTTACCCACAAATACGGGAAATATCGTGTTAGAAATTCAAGGTTGGGCTGTTTAAGTGAATGGACAATAAGGATTAAGGGGTGGCCCGATGGTGTATTGTAAAATATCAGCGTATCACAATTTATAAAATATCACAATATTATATTATTATAATATTAAAATAAGTACTACATGCGATATTCCTGTATAATAATATTTCCTTTTCAACAGACTGTAGGAACACGTGCACATTTGTTATTTCCGTAAACCACACCATATAGAAACAATGTATACGCTATTTAATTAATATACCTGTTAATCTTATAGATATACGTTAATTCATATTTTATATATTAAATATTATATAATTTGACAGCGTAAAATTAAAATATATTCCTGCATAGCAAAATCAATAATTCCTAATCGAAACTATCATTTTTCACAACATAATATCCCATTTGACAAAACACTAATATTTCGATAATAAACTGCTACTGCAGTATTTAACATAGCAGCTATGAGTACCTACATGAAAATAATATACCTAATAATAATATAACTTTACCTATATCTGATTGATCGTATTAATGATGACGATTATTTATGGTATACGTTACAGAACTGTGTACACGTCACACCATAGTACGACTGTACGCCTGTACGTCTACAACTATATTAGTTATTACAATTCACAGTACTATTTAATAATATTACATGGACTGTAATAGAAAGACAGTAAATCACAGATCAAAAATCGTTATTACCAAAGTAGTGAACCAGTACCTATGTCTTAGTATTTTAAATCACTGTCTGGTTCTACTAAATATTAATTCAACCAAATGTGCCACAAAAATGTTCGCCTTAAAAAGACACAAGGTGAACCCTAGCGATTTTATGTAGAAAGCCAAGCAATATAATGAAACAAGAAAGATGACTCAGTTAAGTATTTTGGTGTTTTTCTAGACGAAACACTTACCTGGAGAATCCATACCAAC
Source organism: Acyrthosiphon pisum (assembly GCF_005508785.2). Lineage (NCBI taxonomy): Eukaryota > Metazoa > Arthropoda > Insecta > Hemiptera > Aphididae > Acyrthosiphon > Acyrthosiphon pisum. The sequence continues at coordinate 121,270,395 of NC_042494.1, forward strand.
AAAAAACTCACCCAAGGCTATATCAGAATGGAAAAATCTCTTCATATTAGTAAACTACAAATCAACACTCCAAATAAAATCTTCACTCCTTTGATACACCTCAATAATTTGAGCGTTTATCCACCACGTTTTCCCAGAATGGACGTCAGCTTCTCACAAAAAAAAAAAAAAATGTCCAAATACTCCAAAACAAGTTCCTATGGATATAAGTTTAAAGATGTCATGGTTGTCGTGGTTCATGAAGAATAAACGATTATATTATATAATGATACGGGAATAGTCCTCATTCAAGACTTTGTTAAAACCCAATTAAAAAACATCCACGCAAATACTCCAGACAACAGAAGGAGCCTGGTTCTAGGTTATTAGTAAAATCAATATTGTTTACTAACGTCATACCTAACAAATAGACCAAATAGTTACAATACATATAATGTAAACATTTATCAAACTTCTAATATCATGATGAATGTTAAGACATTAAATATCCTAATAAATTTAAAAAAATTGTTCTATCATTTTACTTGGCCTAGACATGTACCTACCTCTAAATTTAGTGGACAGTAATATAGTTATATCACTATACTAGTTCACTATAACTTTCAGCAGAGCGTTGCTTTTTCCGTCAAAATTGGTCTTTCTGTTTACCCCCAGTATAGTAATATACATCTCCATTTTCTGATACAACAAATTTCGTTTTTAGATTTTGGAAACCCTTTATCCTAAAAAATGATATAATATTATATCAAATACGCCATACCACGTAGATAATATTTCCACAGTCGATGCATTTTCCTAATTAATTTATAGGAAAGAGAGGGAGGTTGCGTAATACGTTAGCAATACATATACGTATATGACAATTATGATAAAGTGTTGTTATAATTTATTGCGCTTATTTCATCAAGTTTCTACTTATAACTTATAGACGTTTTCTATGAGAATACAATTTTAATTAATTATTTATTTCATATATTTATATATAATATATTCTTTATATTCATATACTAATATTTGTTATATATCAATAAGGATTACCGAAATCTAAAAACTATTTGTTGTGGATGAAAATGGAAATATAGATTATTATACTGGCGATAAACAGACTTGGTGGAAAATGGAAAGATCGATTTTGGCGGAAAAGTGGAACAACCCTGCCAGCAAAACTAAACGACTGGCCGGGAGCAGCTGGCTGCTATCCCATTTTTGCCGCCGTACGTATATTATATATAAATATTGTTATGATATGAAATATTATTATTACATGTCAAAACGAATGCAACTGTATAGGATTCAACGAAAATGTTTGAACTCATAAATTGGATTAATAATTGACATGTGGTTTGTGATTTAATTAGGTCATTGCACGTGTGAAACGGGTTTGGATTTTCATACCTAATAAAACTTATGAAACTATTTTATTTTTTTAAATGCTACCAAACTCGAATTATTATAGTTACAACTAAAATCGATATAATACTTTTAGTTTTTTATTAAGCTATATGAAGTGTAAAAATAAAATTATTCCACACAGATTAAAGTACCTACTTCATTTTTATTCACACCACTTTTCGGCGCAAAAAAATTATTTCACTAGAAATTAGACTGCAGTAAATGTACCCAAGACCCAACCTATATTATTATTTTTAATATTATTTTAGTTATATCTTGTGTCGTGCTTGGAGAAGATTTCTATAAATTTTTGTTTGTATATAATTTCAAGTGTTTTCAGTTACCGGAATTAAACCAGTCTGAAATCTGAATTCCTGGGTCCCTCTTATTACGTAAAAGTTGGTTTAATCGACGACATACTTCATGTTTAGAAAGTTGGAGCATCGAGTGATTAAAAAAATAGAGATAAAATACTAGAAGAATAAAAAAAACTAAATTAATGAGTCATCCAGATGTTATTCGTCATCAATAATAATAAGACAAATGCGAGCAACGACGTCACGAATCACGACAATAAAACATAATATTGTAATGTAGGAATCTGCGTAACTTATTTATATGCAACTATTTATACAGAACTGTGCGTAAAATAATAAAATATTTCACAAAAATATTAAGTTATTTGTGTCAACATAATCATTCCTATAATGTGTTTAAAGATTTCAAAATGTAAATAATAATGGTTACACACGTCTTATACATTAAATTTATCCATTATAAATATTTCTAATATTGTATTAGCGAAATGATCAACTAAAATATTAGGTATGTTTATGTATACTCACATTTTTGTTAATTATCCTCATAAAGTCATAAGTCATAAATTATCCTAAATATTTTGTTCGTCGATAAACATTATAATTACAACTCTTCTAAATTAAAAGAAATAGTATTATAACAATACACATTTAACAAAAACGTTATTATATAATTTGAAGTAATATTGTAAGTTGTAACATAAAATTTTTCAATTTTAATATAATTTGGTATCATAGTAAAAATTAATAGCCAAATAAATTAGTTATAAATTTGATTTTTTCCTTCTAAGTATTTTAAAATATTTCAATTATAGTTAAACATTTTACCAAAAATACTTGCGTCTTAGGTTAAAAAATCAATCATAAAAAGCGTTTAAGTGGATATTGCTCTGCTGTACAGTAGGTTACAGGTTGGTTACTGTATAATGGATGGTATTAAATTTGAACACAGTGTTATAATTAGGGTTGGGCCAATACCTCTTTTTACCGATATCTGATATTCCGATATATGCAACCGATAAAAAACCGATACCCGATATATTTGTAAACCAACATTTTCAGCATAAACAATGAACCGATATTAAAATATCACCGATACTATCAACCGAAATAATATTATCATTTTACATTTAACTATTACAATTTATAATCAATGCTATTATGCTGATAGATTTGGTTTTTTTTTTTTTTGGTATCGGTTCAAATATCGGTTAAAAAAAACCAATACCGATAAACCCAATACCACCAATATCGGCCGATATCGAGTATCGGTTTTAGTATAGGCCCATCCCTAGTTATAATATCATTGTATACGAAAACGATTCTGAGCGGAGACGGTTTGTCAGTCTAGGATATTTTATATTATATTTAAATGTTATTCCTTATTACTAATACGAAGTAGCCGGTAAAATGAGTTAATATTATACAATTACAAAATAAATAATTAAAATCGTTGTTTTTGGTTATATAATACGTAATTTCGTCCAAATTTGAACTTAAAAGTAACTATAAAAAAAACTGTGTTTATGTATACTTTTAGATTTTTTGGTTACAGAATTAACTACTGAACATTTTATAAATATTTAACTACTAAATAATTCGATAAACAGCTCAAAACGAGTCAAAATATTATAAATAATTGTACCTATGGTATATAAAAAATGAAAATATATAAACGTTCAGTGAAATTTTCATGTATTTAAAGTAATTCGTTTTTGAATTACAACATAATAAGAAAATTCTTCTTCAAACGCTCATAAAAATGTAATTTGACTTTATTGTAGAATTTTTTTTATTTTATAAAGGTAGATAAACTTATGAGGAATCATGCATTACATTTTTAAAATTAAGATTTAAAAAGAAATTTTTTTATGAACTTCTAACTCAAAATAGTTTGCACATTTTCGTGATTTTTACGTATTTTATCAAGATTTTAACTTTAAATGCTTATAAAAATGTGACTGGATTTTTAATATTTTTCAAATGCCATTGTAACAATGTATTAGGAGCTTTGTATTAAATTTCCAAGCTTTATTTACAAATAAAATGTTATGGACATTCATATAAAAAACCTTAAAAATATTGGAAACTGAAAATGTCCGTAAACGGTGTAAACAGTTCAAAACAGATCAAAATCGATTTTGCGTAAAAATTCCCGTTTTACCTTAATTTGTATTTTGTTTTCCCGATGCTTTTGAAAACTTTTAAGTATAATTTAAATTTTGACCTCCTGAATGCACCAACTTGATTCACTTTTCTATCGATAAAGATACTGTTGAAGAAAATCGAAGGAGTTTTACTGCCCCA
>NC_042494.1:121274549-121286933 GCF_005508785.2 Acyrthosiphon pisum
TATTTACTTAATACCTATAACATCAGGCTACACATGATATTATAATAATATAATAATATTATTAATAATATAGTTATGCGATGTTTTTGGTAAAAATTAGTTATACTAGTAGATAATTTTTGGTTTTTAATTGAATTAAAATTTAGCACACCCTTTACAAATTTTTACAGTGAACCATCTCAATGAGTTCTTTTTTTAAAATTTAGTTTTATGTTGACGGAATACAATAAATACTGAACTAGGAATTTTCATTGTTATGCACTTATACCTAGTAATTACAATATAATATACATAGTTTATGTAATTTAATTTAGTGTAATGTAATGAAAACTTAATCTATTTCTTTCAGTGTATAAAAAAAATGTAGGCTAACAAACTTGTAGTTGATTCCTTTAAAAATTAATAAAAAACATATATATATAATGAATTATTCTTGATTATTTTTTTATAAATTATAGTAAAACTATACCCACAAAATAAGGCTCAATTGCAGTTATCAATATTCTTTTAATACTTAATAAATAGTCAAATAAAAAATAACAAGTAATATAAAATAAAAAATATAGAAGTATATACATAGAAATGATCCTTTAAAATATAATAAATTAAATTATTTCTTACCTTTTTTCTGTAAAAGACAGATATAGGGTTTAAAGAGGAAAACAGACCCATCCCCTTAGAAGTTAAATTTGTTCATCATTCGTTTTTAATATTGACTGTTGATTTTGTTACATATTATAAATGAAAAAATAGAAAAAAACAATTTTATTTATTTAAATTATATTGAATTTTGAATACGAGTGAACAAACAAAGCAAAAAAAAAAGTACAATAAAAGGTACATAATAAATTTATAAACATCTTAGTATATTTTTAGGAATCAATCCCTGTATTTGACAATGAATTCTCCCATTTTTGCAATATATTTTTCTTGGCAGTCTTCTTTGGAAGTTCCTTTTAAATTGGTCCAAAACTCCCACTTTTTTTTGGCTTTCAAATCAAACATTCCGGGTTTGCCTATAATATTAATAAAAATTATTATATACTGTCATACCAGGGTTAGTAAATGTCTATAGATAGGTAGGCCGTTAGTAAATAAACAAGTAAATCACACAATTTGTTAGAGTTTGATACATTTTGCTTATTTTATACTGGTTTAGATTTTAGTTTTCAATTAAAATACAAATTAGTTTCAATTACTAAGCATTAGCATACACACCTTATTTTGTGTAGAGTTTATTATTTTTAAGTTTGGAAACGTGTCGGAACATGAATAACTGTAGAATATTTTAATATCAATAGTTTTCAAATCATGCGAAAATTTGCACCCTTAGAACTACAGTGCTAGGTGAACTAACCTAACTAACACAGTAACATGAACATTTTTTTTTGTTGTATGAAGTACGTGAATGTATAAGTTTTGTGAAATGTCAAAAGTCATACAAAACATTAATGTGCTGAATGCATATTAATAAGTAATGAATAACTTTGTTCGCTATGGTAGCGGTCACCATAGATTGAATTTTAAATTTGGTCATTTGTACGAGAAGTGTTATGAAATCGAGAAAAAATTGCGAGAAAATGTATGTTACGACAAGTATACTTTTTCCACTGTTGATGTCCACGCGAACAAACTAATGTTTTTGTTTAGCGCCAATAGTATAATATTATTATATATTCCAATATATTATAATAATTTGGATGAAATATTTTCTAAGTCTGTTTCTTTATGCCACAAATTTTTTTTTTTTGATTTTAATATCCAATTAATTAGTTTATAAGTAAGCCCTGTTCCCTATTACTGTACCTATCTAATATTTTTCTCCACGCATTTCTAATCACCCACTGATCGGTTTATCAGTTTATATACAGCTCTTATGAAAGCTTCCCGGACTACTAACTATTTCGTCTTTAAAATTGTTTTTAATAATTTTTTATAAAATATTATGAATCGTACAATCTACAATCTACAATTTACAATCTATAATTGTATTTTGAATCGAATATACGGTGGCAGGATTTTATGAAACTCGTATTATACCTATAGGTGTTGCATAGATAAACGAATAAGTCGATAATGACTCAGAAACTATATTATGACATGTATCGAGTTTGACACGAAGTTACTAAGTACTCAACAAAAATCACAATAATTGATCATAATTCATAATTTATGATTATGAACTTCTTAAGAATACTTTGAATATTTATAAGCCGAGTATTAGGCAGGATGTATGTTGACGTTATTATTTTATTTTCAATCTTCTTGACGGCCTCAATCGACAATAATTGCACTTTATTTAGTGTCATAGTCTATAACAACAATATTATTTTAAATATAGACACATTATACAAACATTTAAATTCTCTATATATATAAGCAGCACAACTCACACAACACAGTTCATTATTATTTATATATTTTTTTTCGTTTCTCCAATACTGAAATATACCTAATAATCCATATTGTGCCACGCGATAGAAAATATCATGCATTTAAAATTGAAATTTATGTTTCATTAATTTTGCACCGTGTACATGCATTACGCATTATAGCATTGTAATTTGTAATACTATAAATATGTTCTACTCTACTTCGCCGTAATTTATTTTTCACGTCTGGGCGTGCATATACAATAATACAATTAAATAATACACAAACATAACGTCACACCGAACACTGTCTTATATTATAATAATAATATAAAAGGATGTATAATATTATAGTATATTAATATTATATTATACTAACTGGTGTCGTTGTCTCCGACCGTGGCTTGCTTGAAGAGAGCGTATAGTTCCAATAGTTCAACGTCGGTCGGTCTCTTCGTGAGCGTTTTCACTTCTTCGGTGGCTGCTTCGAAACGCTGTAAAAAACAAAAAAAATAACAACAATCATAACGAGATGTCTAGATACACACACACATACGTTACACCAAAATATAACGGAACAATAATAATATCATACACCCATAATATATTTAGGTATATACACCGTCCAGCCAATAATAATAATATTATTATTGCCCAAACGAATTTTTTTTCTTACCTCGAACGCACGAACACATAATAATATTATTATTGTTATTTTGAACGTAAAATATGTACAACGTGCGCGCGTTATATTACGTGATGATCAATAGCATAATATACGGCATGTACGTTTTGTATAATAATATATACAACTGTACCAGGAAGCGGAAGAAATCTCTCGCTAAAGGCTATGCGTACAACAGGTAGGTACACTGTACAATATAATATTTTAAATATAGGTATACACCGCAGACGCGCGGTTTCTTCGTTACATATATTATACAGTTTATACACACGCATCATATAGGTACAACGAAAATAATTGTTTTTATTTCCCAGAGTTGTTGACCTCTGGGGGCTCTGCGTAATGCATAAGACGTAATGCACTTGGAGGTATAATAATATACGAGTTTATGAAGCGATCGTACACGATTGTTGTTGTATATTATTGCAATATTATTATAATATACATAGGTACACTAATATACCATGTCTGCAGGTACGTTATAGACACGCTGAAGTGGAAAAGTAGATGGTTTTCGTTACAGATTTTTGACTTTTGTGATAGCTAATTAGTCGGTAAAGACCTTATTACCAATAACGACATTTGAAGTTATATTATGATATGGCGCGTATTTGTTTATAATAATATACAGTGCAGGCAGTGGTTATAAGGTCGTAATAATATCACATGCTACATAATATTATAACAATATATTTGACGTCTGTGCAAAACAGTCTTTGATCGTTTCGAAATCATTGTGATACGTTTTGCACGTCGATTCGCATATTATACCATTTCAATTATTTTATGTAACGTTCCACGCGGTCTTATTCCGCAAATAAACTATGTATTATTGGGACATTATAGATATATGCGTAATGCGTACACGTCAACGGTCTGCTGGATTTTAAAAACGTACCAACCGTAATTTATTGTCGGGCTCTCGTCGATTATTGCAGTTATTATTATATTTTGTAACTCTACGGTCTGTATGGTTCGTAAGTACATAATATTATGAGTGCGTGTTTCGGCGATTCTCGCAAAGAGAAAATAATAATAATAATGATGGTGATAAAACTTAGTATAATGCGTAAGGTAATGATGAAACGTATCTAATACCTAAACACCTATGTAAAAAATATGATATTATAATATATCGAATAAATATGAATGTAACTTGCTAGCCACTAGGACTTTCACGATACGAGTAATTATAAATATTAAAATGAAATAGGCAACTCTTTACAGTTTACACTACCCACAAACTTGGGTTAGATTTTATCCATTATAAACTTACGATAATCAATATTGTATTTTAATGAATAATTGTTACTATGCATTATTCGGTCAGGTAAAACTGTAACTGACATTGATCGGAGTAAAAAAAAGAAATGTTTTATGCAAGGTATATTATATAATAAATTGAAATTCATTATGTATAATAAAACGCGTAGGTTTTAGACCTTTGTTTTAATTTAAAAGTTTCAGTGGTTATAAAATGTTGAAAACTGTTTGATGCAAAAATAAAATATGGCGTATAATTAAAATTTCCTTTGATTAAAATAGTATATATTATTATTATGAAATATAGATAATCATGGATCGTAAAATAAAATGTTATCTCATAGAAATTGATCAGCCTAAAGCCCACTGAGTGCTATACACTTATATACAAATTAATATCGAAATGTTCACATGATTGTTATCACTTCAATGTGTGTATAATTAATGTATAAATGTTATTATACCACACATTTAAATGCATTCAAATTGAATAAAACCGATTAATAAGAATTGCATACTTTACATAAGTTGGATTTAAAATTATTGACATCATGGCGTATTGTTTAAACGTGTTGTATCATTATAATTCGAAATCGTTATTATAGTTATTAAACCGTCATTAAACCATCATTAAAAAAAGAGAAACGCATTTTTTTAATTACAATTTTAAAAACTGAGAATGAATAAGCACATTTTTATTTTTGCGAATAGCCGAAGAGAAGAATGATTTATTTCAATAGTACTATACGTTATAATGGTGTTATTTATAGGTACAGCGGTGAGGGACGGATCCAAGGGGGCCTAAGGGTCCAACCCCCCAGAAATATTTTTTTATAAATATAAATATTATATATTAAATCATCAACAATTTATTTATCACATTGATTACCCCATACCTACTATTATTCCAACATTTTTAAATTAAGAATAAAATATAATATTTTATTATAATTGTATTAGTGTTGTAAAAAAAATTTCCCCCCCCCCCCCAGATCTTTGCTCTGAATTCGTGCCTGACAGCGGCTACAGTGTACTCAAACAAAAATTCGAGACATAAATATTTTAAGGACTTTTATCATTGAGACATAGTTTATAACTTAACATTTTACGAAAAGTTCCTATAATTAGTGAAAAAATGCTTGATTACACCACAGTAAAATTAAAAATATCCTAATGAAAGTTGAGCCTTTTCTCGTTTACGGTGCGTATACATAATATCATTGGTTGCTTTATAATAATTTAATTTTCAGTGCATAAGAAAACGATTATATTATATATAAAAAAAAATCTTCTTTTATAACATACTATAAAATATTAAGTTGGTTTGAAATTATACTATAGACAACAAAATTAACAAAATATTAAAATGTCTATTATTTTTAAACACGCAGTATTGTCATACTATTTATCGTTACAATTATTATTTACCTCTTGTAATGTAGCCATGATGGTGAAGTATAGCGTGTTGTAAGGCTGTAGAAATATTCTATATTTGCACGGACGTACGGACGAAAATGTACTGCGCCAAGCTTCTAAAAATCTGATGGTCGATCGATCATTGCTGAGTGAAATGAAAACTGGTTTGGAAATGAAATTGTTTTTACCCGTACTACTAGTTTACTATTGTCTACACTTGTACATGGTACGTATAAATACGCACGCACCGGTAAGTGGTAACCGTGGGCAGCGTTTGAGTAAGTACGGCATGGCGCGGCTTGAGCATATTACTACGTTAAAATAACAACAAAATAATAAAAACTGCGTACAGATTCGTTTATACTTATTATGTACACTGTTTTTGTTCATAAAAGTTAAAACCTACTACCTACAATACTGGCCAAAGTATTTTGATTAATTTTAATACCGGATAATTAAAAACGTTTTGTTTTGATTCGAATCGCGCTTTAGCACTTAAAATGTATTTCTTAATTAAAGACACAACAACTTATTATACTCACGTAAACTATTACTGTTGTATATTATTATAATATTATATCTGTTGAAAGTGGAAATTAAAAGAATTTCAGAGGTAATTAAGTATTTTAAGTACCCGTTGAAAAAAAAACAGTACAAATTGTCTATTATAGGTACATATATAAATACTCGATAAGTAAAACTGTAAAAGCGATATCTAAATCATGCGGATGCAACTAAATAGGATAAAATGTGTGTGAATGATAGAGCCTAGAACGTTTACACATACAAATACGGTATAATATTAAAAAAATAATAATATTCCATAATATCTATATATATAAAAATGGAGCGTGAAAAATGTCGTTACCTCATCAATCGATAACGGCTAGTCCGATTTGGCTCAAATTTTTTTTAAGATGTTCGTAATTATCATGAGAAGGTTTTTACGAAAGAAAATTGTAGGAAAATTCACCCAAAAAGTAGGAAAGCTGGATGTAAAAAATACAACAGTGGCGCAACAGTGTATTATAATATATTGGTTGCTAATGGTTAATCGGGCATGTTTGTTGATTTGTATTATTATTTTTTGTCAATATATATATAATATATAAATTAATGTTTGTGTGTAGATTAGACCTCTGGGAAGAAGACAGGCTAATTTAAAAATGGTTAAATTTATTTATTTTTTTATTCATCTGATAATAGAACGGTTAGGTTAGGTTAGGATTTTGTATTAATTGATTATATTAATCCACCATAGGTGTAATACAACAAACTTGGTATAACTTTGAAAATCTAAATTCAAAACTTCGAAAAACTAAATCATACACTTACATACAAATAGCACGGGGTCCGCGATCTACCGCAGGTAGATTGCCTACCTGATAATATACTGCTGCGAATCAGAATTCATATTCCGGGCAACGGAAATTTAGGATAAATTTTGAACACCTGCATACACCGAATATTAAATAATGAATTTAACAAAGTTTAAGTCATATAGAGTTGGTACATTTAACGAGCAACGAAGTGCATGGGATCAGCTAGTAATATAATACATAATTTGATATTTGATATTTTGTTTTGTTATGTACCCCCACAAGGGCCCCCGCAGACATTTTCACCGGGTGGGGGGGGGAGGAGTCAAGGTGTATATTATACATATATTCATGACATAATATTAGGTATAGTATTTTATAGTGTAATAACAAACTTAGTAAATAAACTGATGACACAATAATATTATTAACTGTATATTTTCATCAAAATATTATGCGACATCAAGAGCATTGAAAAAAAATCTTGTAAATCATTATTCATAATATTATAATATTAACTAAGTATCTAATTTTATAAAAATATTAACATTATTGGTAATTAAATAAAAATTGCATGCACCTAGGCTCCATAGCAAATATTTTTATTATCATTGATCATCAATACTTTTGTCGTCATCATTTTTTGATATTTAACAAACAAACTTATCCATAAATTTATGTTTTAGTTTTGGTGGATTCATCTTAATTTAAATACGTTAAGGTTATAAAGTAACAAACTTGCTTTTGACTAGTAGGTACTTAGTTATCAATAAGACTATGGATCATACAAATTTGAAATTATAATTCACATTTCACAAACCAAAATAAAATATAAATTGAATTGATAACTGTCAATCAGACTTTGGAATTTTAGATGCTTATGACTATATGCTTTACCATGGTCGCGATTACACAGAACAATTGTATCATTAATATCTTAAAGATTAATCAATTATCGATCTACTTTATGAAAATGCTACAAAACGTTTAAAAATATTTATAAAAATATACTGTAATATACAGATATTGGCAAAAAAAGCAGGGGGGCATGGCCCCTCCCCCCCTGTGGGCGCCTTTGTGACCCATAAAAACCTGGCCCACAATTAGTATGTACCTAGGAAAATCTCGGGCCGCAATTTGGAAGAAATGTTTACCACTGGACGCAACTATAGTTGTAGCCACCCGAAAAAAATAACCTTGATGAGTTTTATCCATGAATAACCCTCTACCTACCTGCCTTAGAAAATCCCGACAAAATCGGTTTAGCAATTTCGAAGATTAACCTGGAAGAAAACAGACATTTCAATATAAATAATACAGCCTATGGGTATTAAATGTAGGTTTATATAAGCAAATAATATATAATTATTATATTAAATATTTAAATGAATCAAAAATGAAAAAAGATTTATAATATATGAACGACACTGATCATACCATGTGGCAATGTATGAAAGACGGCTCATGGCAGTCAACTATCAACTCGTTAAAGGCCGTTTTTAACTGGCAACATATTATTCATATTACAGTGATTCGAGGCTGACAAGTATCGGATATAATAAAAATAAATACTAGCCATTTGTCTGTTCTAGGCATGCACAGTGTTTTTGGAAGATATAACATATAAAATATATCTCATTTCCGTGTGAAATAAACAAATCCTCTCCAGTTATTACTACAGCCTACATAATATATTAATATAAAATTGCATTTTTTTTTATAGTTTTTTATGAATTAACATTTATAATATCTTGTAATTACATGAAAAGTGCCTGTACTGCATTGGTTTTCATATGAGATGTCTTATTACATCTTAATGGCTTTATGAGAATAATATAAACCTATATTGCAATAAAAAAGCATTAGTGTATAGTAAAGCAGGTTCTGAGTTGAATAAATTCATTCGAAAACTTAATTTTGAAAAGATAACAATCAATTATATAAAAACCCGTATTCATTGCTATTTCTACAATATATATAATTGTACACAGTTTCCAAATCAGAAATAACAACCTGTAATGATTATAATAAATGTTACATTAAATACATTTAGAAGTAATAGAGTAACCAAAAGTTAGATATTTAAGTTTGGTGTTAGATTGTAATATTTGATGGAATTGCCATGTATGAAATAGCAATATGCGCCTATGAATATTATATATGAACCATATAGTTTGAACAATATTCTTAACTCAGATATTATAAAAATTGTATGTAAATCACTTTATCCGTCTATTCTATAATGTGGACAATGTGGTGTAACTATTTAGGGTGATGCCTCTGAATTCTGAAAACCCACTAAAACCATTAAATTCATTACAAAATGGAAAATAGTGCCGTTCGTATCCGCAGCCTTAAAAAAACAGAACGGGTAGGATCTGCCAAAGATAATAATAAAGAATTCCGTGTACTTCCGATTAACTTGTTGTAAGAAAAATATTCTCTATCATTCATATTAAAAATCACTCTCAATTATATTCATATAAAAGTAAATTTGAAACATTAAGATAATATGTTCTAAAATGTAAACTATACAAAAAAAGGGTACCTCTATAGGCCAGAAATGTGTTGATTATTTGAGACCTACATATTTCAATTGTCTAAATAATAATTTTAAAAAACATCTTAGAGTAAAAAATAATAGAAATAGAAATAAAACTTCGTGCAATTTTTATTTATCTGAAATATAAAAACTATGAAAAATGTTTGTCTTTTGTCTTAATTTCTATTTTTGTAGATTGTAAAAAAATAACTCTCTACGACTCTACCTTAAACACAAGAGTTACTTAGATAAACCAATTGTTTACACTTTATAGAATACTTCTATTTATAGTATTCAATAAGTGGTTATTATTTAAAAAAAAATTACAAATAAATACCTTGTATTATACGTGTATTAAACTATTAAACCATGATAAAACTAATTTTTTTATAATTCGCTGTAGGTATATACGGTTTAATAATCAAAATTTGTTATTTTCAAATATATGAAAATTACATACCTTCCCATTTCAAATTTTAAATATTAACAATACTCAGAATTATTAAAAAAATACAATAAAAACAGACAAAGTGCATTTTAAATAAATGGAGGGTAAACATATATATATTATAATATATAAAAAAAATAATATAAAAGAAAAATTCTTCCTTTTTTTATAGGTACCCTGGTATAATTGCAATTCCTTCAAACTATCTAGAACAAAATGCACCTGTTAAGGCTGGTTTCCACTACACACGTTTGCTGCCGTGTACACGAAAGAAAACAAAAAATATGTCCAACAATACGGTATCATGGTAAATCGTGTGGTAACTTAACCTTACCAACCAATCACAGCAAAGGATTTGTATGCACGTACACGCGTACGTGTATAGTGGAAACCCGACTTTACCTTCAACTTATGTACATATACCTGTTGTTGTCCTAAATATATTAAACACTACCATAAGAATAAATACAATATTTTAGATTTTGAGTGGAACGATGATGTATTGATTTTACAATGATGTGTGTTTTTTTTTTTTTTTTTTTAATTTTATTTTGTGTCTGTCATCACCTTTTAGGACAGTAAAAATGCTTGGATTTTCTTCAACAGTACCTTTTCTAATAGGAAAGTGAATCTAGTTGGTACGTTGGGGGGGGGGGAGGGGTCAAAAGTAAAATTTTTCCAATAGTTTTCAAAAGCGCCGTGAAAAACAAAAGAAAAATTAAGGAAAAACTGGAATTTTTACGCAAAATCTGTTTTCGAGAAAATTGATTTTGGTTTTTGGTGTAACTTTAAAACGAATGACTGTAAATACATGAAATTTTCACTGGTTGTTTATATTTCCATTTTCTATACATGATAAAATTTTCAAAATATTTTCATTTGTTTTGAGCTGTTTACGGACAATTTTAGTTTACAATTTAATTAGTTTTTTTTCTATGAATGTAAATAAAACTTTATTTGTTGAGTAAAAATACTTGAAAATTTAATATAAGGCTCCTACTGTATTGTTACAATGAGATTTGAAAAATATTAAAAATCCTTAGTCACAGTTTTTTTTTTATTGGCATTTAAAGTTCAAAAATTGACAAAATATGTAAAAATCACGAAAATTAGCAAATTATTTTGAGTTAATAATTCGTAAAATTTTTTCTTTTTAAATCTAAGATTTGAAAATGTATTACATGATTCCACATAATTATTGTCTACCATTATCAAAAAAAAAAAATGTCTACAAGAAAGTCAAATTAAATTTTTATGAGCGTTTGAAATTCATATTTTTACAACATTTGCAGATATTCGCTCGATTTCTCATGTGACGATTTTCTTATTTTATTGTAATTAAAAAACCAGTGACTGTAGAAACTTGAAAATAAAATATTTTATAAATGTAATATATTTCGTGACTACGGAAGAACTGGACTGAATTCAAATTATAACCACGGAGTAAAAATTCCCCAAATAAAAATCCCTGTCCTGAATAATAAAATGTGCGGCTAATTTAAATTCGGTTCGGTTTTTTCAGTATAGTCACATAATATGTAGTAATATAGTTAATAATATTTTATCTTAACTGATATATCAAACCATAGGATAATTTTATACGAAACCAAGGTGGACATACTTTTACAATAATATAATAATGATAACGATTTATTCAAATTAATGAAACAGGGTGAAGCTCAATAGTACAGCAGTTTAAGATTAGAAATTAGAACAATATCTATATAAAAATGAATCATATAAAAAAAAAAATAAATTATATAATTTATTATGTAAAAATGAATGTATGTTTGTGTGTGTGTGTCCATATTACCATGGCAACCATTTATATATTAATTTGAGATTTCCATCCGTGTTTCTCCATATTACCATGGCAACCAATAATATATTATTTTAATGGGCAATGAAGTGAAAGGGATCAGATATTTTTATATACATAGATAGATTATACCTCTGAGCAGAAGATTGGCTAATTTAAAAAGGGAGAGGACCAACCCCGGGAGGTGCTCAAACAGGAATTTTGAGATTTCCGATGGAAATTTGTTTTTATAAATGGTTGCCATGGGTTTTGAAGCTATTATAATAATAATTATTGGTTGCCGGGAAACGAAGTGCACGGGATCAGCTAGCTTAGAAATAAATAAACATTAAATACTTTAAAATATGAATTATAATTAATAATACCCAGTATTAGGTACCTACATTACATTATTTATGTGAATGGTTAATATTCCCGCTAAAGATAAGAAGAAAAAGGTGCATTAATCGAGATTTTATACCTTGTTAACCTTGTTTGAAACCTAATCAAGACTTCGAATATTTTTATTACTGTTTATTAT
>NC_042494.1:121287033-121288284 GCF_005508785.2 Acyrthosiphon pisum
TATTTTAAAATATCTGATGATGTTATCCATGAATTTTGACAGGAATCAAAACCTAACCATTTAACAAACATTTTATCCTCAACTTTTTTTATAATACGTTCAACGAGAAATGTGTCTGGAAAATCAGTTAATTTAATTTCCTGTTCATAAAAATCCACCTAAAATGATATTGCCTGATCCATCTTTTAGCTGATAAGTTACTGGATTCGTCTGTAGAATTTTTAAAACGGTAAATATTTCAGCTGTCCAATTTGGTGTATATCCTTTACTAAATATATGTTTATATTTTGATATTCTTACTTTGTCATTAATTTTAAATTTTGGTTTGTTTAATGTTTGGTTATTTATATATGTATTAAATTTAACTTTGTTAGCATCCATTCGAGCTTCATTAGGCGTACATTTAATTGATCTATGTTTTGTATTATTATAGTTTTGTATAATCTTTGATATTGTATCAGGCGCGTATCCAGAATTTTATTTCGAGAGGGGCTGATGAACATTTATAAACATAGTAATACAGTAAAACAAAAAAATAATATTTAATGATTTAAAACACAATGTATACAAATACAATGTAGGTATTAGGTAGGTACTATATAACAGGTTTAATCGTCTAGCTCGTCCACTATTGGCAAACTTGTCTAAAACCATATCGTCCGTTTTACAAATATTTCTATGAATATTTAGGAATGCTAAACCAGCAAGACGATTCTCTGAAGTTGAGTTTCTCAAATATGTTTTTAATCTTGTTGAAAAACTGCGTTCAGCTAATGCAGTTGACACGGGAAGTATGGCAAGTATTTTCAGCAGTTGGTAGAGATTGGGATATAGAGTTTTATCACAAGAAATTAAAGCGTCTGTGGAGGTGGAAGGTCTTGATGATGGTTCTACTGAGGTCCATTTAGATCATAAATCATACTCAGCCTCAACTGTATCTTTAAAACCTGGCAAATCATCCATGTAAAAATCAACTGCTTCACGAATAAATAAAAATGATTTATTAATACAAAGAGAAGGTAAAATATACTGTAACGAAATAATAGTTTCTTTTTGAGTCATAAAACGATCATTTAAAGATGAAATTAAATCATCTAAGTGGGGGATAAAAATAGTTCTCATATAGTATTCTTGAGTGGAACAATGTAGAATATTTGATCGATTTCTTTGATTAACACATATTCGTGGTTTTTTTTCCTCGACATTTAATAATGTTGCAATTGCTTTTGCTTCTTAGTAAATATCACCAAA
>NC_042494.1:121288384-121300637 GCF_005508785.2 Acyrthosiphon pisum
TTTACAATGGTTTTTATTTATTTTTTTATCCTGGATACAAATTATCATATATCATTGAATTCAAGTTTAATACAATCCATTATACATTGACCCACTCGTAATCTACTATACAGCTGAGTGACATACACTTACCCGCATTTTAAATTTTAAGTTTGATAAATTTTGTCTGAATTAAAACTTTAAATATTTATAAAATAAATTGTGCATATGTTTTTTTTTAATATTTTTCAACTGCTATTGTAAAAATATATTAGGGGCCATGTATTATATTTTCATGCTTTTTAACCAAACAAATAAAAATGTATTGTTATATATTATTTAAAAAAAATCACTACATGAGAAATCGAGTGACTATCCAATGATGTTAAAATTTGAACTTCAAACGCTCATAAAAATGTAATTTGACATTCCAGTAAACATTTTTTTTTTGATAAAGGTAGACATACTTATGATGAATCTTGTATTAAATTATCAAATCTTAGATAGTTAGATTTAAAAATAAAATTTTTTATGAATTTCTAACTCAAAATAATATGCACATTTTCGTAATTGGTCAACATTCGAACTAAATGCTTATAAAAAAAAATTGTGACTATTTATATATCTTTCATCTGCTATTGTAAGAATATATTAAAAGCCTCGTATTAAATTTTAAGCTCGGTGACTCAATGAATAAAATTAATAATTAATAAAAAAAAAGGTGGGTAAGTGGATGTCGCTCTGCTGTACAGTAGGTTAGAAGTGGGTCACTGTATAATGGATGGTATTAAATTTGAATTCAATGATATAATATCACTGTATAAGAAAAACGATTCTGAGCGGAGACGGTATATCAGTCTATGTATTAGACATATATATACTTATCTATGGTATTAAAAAAAAATTGACCTATAATAGGTACCTATAATAAATTCCAAATTAATCATATCATAATATCTATTAGGTACTTATAAGTTATAACGCGTTATACATCAACAAAAAACCGTGGTAAAATCATAGATATATAATAGTATACTTTAGAAGTTTCAAGTACCCACGAATAATATTATACAATCACAACAAAATAACTAAAAGAGTTATCCTAGGGTTCTTAATATGTAATTCGTCCAAATTTGTACTTAAAATCATCTCCAACCTGGATATGATGTACTAAGCGTGTATAACATAATAATATTATTACATACGCAAATGCGTCAAATGCAAATTGAACGAATCGTTTACCTACTCGAATATTTATTTGATTTTCACTCGTTTCTGAAATGGAAACACGTTGATATTATGATATTATGATATTTTATTTTATACATTTCTCTTTTTACCGATATATCTACATGGACGTGGTTAGATCGGAAACATACTTTTAATAATAATGATACGCATATTTTAAATTCATATTTATACACCTAAATAGTTTAACTGTTCTCTGCTCCTACTGCAGAATTGAATTTGATTTTATTCTGCGTTTTTAACAACCCTTTCGTATATAAGTATATACTTATTACTTATGCATTTTGTTTAATATAAATCGTCATAATAATGTAAACATCGTCAAAAGTGTATTTTATTTCATTATTTTAGTTAATTGTTGAGCTGTAATGGTCTAGTACTACTAGCTATATAAATAAAAAAGGTGGGTAAGTGTATGTCGCTCTGCTGTACAGTAGGTTACAAGTGAGTCACTATATAATGGATAGTATTAAATTTGAATTCAATGATATAATATCACTGTATAAGAAAAACGATTATGAGCGGAGACGGTTTGTCAGTCTAGGTATTAGACATATCTATTATAGGTATACTTGTCTATGGTATTAAAAAAAAATTGACCTATAATAGGTATCAATAATAAATTCCAAATTAATCATATCACAATATCCATTAGGTAACGCGTTATACATCAACAACAAACCGTGGTACTATCATAGATACATAATAGTATACTTTAGAAGTTTCAAGTACCCACAAATAATATTATACAATCACAACAAAATAACTAAAATAGTTATTCCAGGTTTTTTAATATGTAATTTCGTCCAAATTTGAACTTAAAATGACTATAAAAATAAACTGTGCTAATGTATTTCTTAGAATTTTTGGCAACATAATTAAATATTGACGTGGAATCTTGTTTTAAATTTTCAATCCTTAAATATAAAAGTTGAACATTTTATAAATTTTTAACTACAAAATAATTATTCAATTTTAAATTTGATAAATTTTGTCAACATTTTAACTTCAAATGCTTATAAAAAAAAATTGTGCCTATTGATTTCTAATATTTTTCAACTGCTATTGTAACAATGTATCAGGAGCTTTGTATTAATTTTTTACACTTTTTGGCAAAACTTTATTGATATTTATAGAAAAAAAAACTAAAAAAATTGATAACTTACAATGTCCATAAACAGCTCAAAAAGAGTCAAATTATTTTCAAAGTTTTATCGTATATATAAAATGCTAATATAAACATTCAGTGAAATTTTCAAGTTTCTATAGTCATTCGTTTTTTAATTACAACAAAATAAGAAAATCGTCTCATGAGAAATCGAGCAAATATCAAATGTTGTAAAAATATGAATTTCAAACGCTCATAAAAATTTAATTTGACTTTCTTGTAGACATTTTTTTTTTGATAAAGGTAGATTATGCTATAAGGAATCTTGTATCACATTTTAAAATTTTAGTTCTAAAAAGAAAAATTTTTACGAATTATAAACTCAACATAATTAGGTAATTTTTGTGATTTTTCCATTTTTTTGTCAATTTTTGAACTTTAAATGCTAATAAAAATAAACTGTGACTAAGGATTTTTAAAATTTTTCAAATGTCATTGTAACAATATAGTAGGAGCCTTGTATTAAATTTTCAAGTATTTTTACTCAACAAATAAAGTTTTATTGACATTCATAGAAAAAAAATCTAATTAAATTGGAAACTGGAATTGTCCGTAAACAGCTCAAAACAAATGTCATTTTTTGAACTTTAAATGCTTATAAAAAAAAACAGTGACTAACGATTTTTAATATTTTTCATCTGCCTTTGAAACAATATACTAGGAGCCTTCTATTAAATTTTCAAGCTTTTTTATCAAACAAATAAAATTTTATTGATATTTTTAGAAAAAAAACTTTAAAAAAATGGAAAATGAAAATGTCTCTAAACAGTTCAAAATAAATCAAAATATTTTGAAAATGTTATCGTGTATAGAAAATGGAAATATAAACAACCATTGAAAATTTCATGTATCTACGGTCATTTGTTTTAAAGTTACACCAAAAACCAAAATCGATTTTCTCGAAAACAGATTTTGCGTAAAAATTTCCGTTTTTCCTTAATTTTTCTTTTGTTTTTCCCGGCGCTTTTGAAAACTACTGGGAAATTTTAATTTTGACCTCCCCAATGCACCAACGATATTCACTTTCTGATCGAACAAGATACTGAAGTTGAAAATCGTAGCTCTATTTCGACTAATTATCGTGTACACAGACACAAAAAAAATAAATGAAAAAAATAATTTAAAAAAAAACACACATCATTGTAAAATCAATACATTCATCGTTCCACTCAGAATCTAAAAAATGTATTTTTACCATTTTATTTTTTTAAGTTACTTATTAAGTTGTCATTTACTGTTAGATTAGAGTTATTAAGCTTGAAAGTAATCCAATTTCAACGGTAAGTATAAAGTAATTGTTTTTTTTCCAGTCCATATCTTAACTTTTTAATTATATTAAAATAATACAATATATTTTTATGCGAGACTTTATACACATTTGGGCGTTTGTTAGTGCACTTAAATCTGGGATTTACTTATAAGTTATAACTAATTCACAAAAAAATAATCTGCTTCAGAAAATGCAATTTAAATTATATAGTGTCATTCAAAAAAGTAAAACAAATCAAAATCATAACAAAAAAAAAATAGAAAAGTTGTTTTATAATTACTATGAATTATGTAAAAAAATATTTCCAACAACATTAATTTATTAATTTGTTAGAATACAATAAAAACGAGTATTCATCTTTAAATGAATCACCTAATTTACGGTTACACTTATTATATGTAAGTTATACCAAATTATTCCAAGCATGCTCACCCCTTTCTTCTTCTTCAATAATACAATAATTATTTAAAATTTGTTTTAGGAATTTTCAAGTATTTTTAAAGAAAATATTTTCAAATTCACGAGATTTGAGGAGTAACCTTTGGGGATAGAAATTTCTGTTTTTCAAATGACAACCACTCTTCTCACTGAAGATACATTATTAATAGACTATTTAATTCTTTGTAAACATTATAAGTTTCTGAAAAATTACTCATTCAAATTTTGAATTAGAACACCAACATTTTCAAAAAAATTTTCCACTAAAAAAGCAGAGAGGTTCTCATTTGAAAAACAGAAGTTTGTTTCGTCACAGTTAAATACTATAAAATTACAAGATTTTTAAAACGTAGACTCTAAACAATTTCGAAAATCGGAATTTGAATAAAATTTATTATTTTTTGAAAAATGTAGGGTAATCATTAAGTATATATTGTATAGCATATACATATTGTTATTATACATATTATAACTCTTATCCTATGTATTTGGCTAATAATATCGTGTATTTACCAATAATAGATGCTATAATTGTCGAACATGTTCGGCTCCAAATAGCTCTTTCGATTTGTTTGCCAACACTTAAAGTTATTACTGGTTCAAGAAAAATATCACTGACCCAAATGTTTATGTTACAGTCGCAACCAGTTGTCAAATATACATCCTGAGAGAAAGGCGATTTTTCCAACGATTTGATTATTCCGAAGTGAGAAACAATTTTTTTAGGATGAGTCATTAAATCGTCATATAAAAATGAGTTCAATAAATTTAGTTACACGAAAAACCGATTTAAACGTTTTACTTTCATCCAAATTCTTCTCTGGGAATTTTTCTTGTATCAAACTATTATATAGTTTCATGAGTAATTTTTCCTGAAACTTCCCGTGCGAATAACAATAACGTGAAATACAACCAATCGTATTGCACGCCTGCATCTATGAAAGTCAAGAAAATATCAATTTAAATCTAGTGCCAAATATTATTGTGTGGACATTTTATACTAACTAGACATTCTGATTTGACTTCATGTGGTATTTTGTTTTCAGTGTTGGTGGTCCAAAAAAGACCCTAAATGCTGGTAGTTTCTAACGATATGTTAGTGGACGTTTGAAACACAATGTTGAGAGATTTTTTAGAGATATATATTATTCTTATAATCCCGCAGTCAAATCCTATGGCAAGATTATTCAGAGTTTTGATTGAGAACTTTAACAACGTAAAAGCAAAGAATCTATAAAATCGATTGAAAGACATTGAGCGCGCACACTAAGCAATGACAAAAATCCCAAACTGTCCGGTACAATTGGTGATCGATGTAAGAAGAGGGAAGCACGACAGTATATCACTGAGTACCTTAACTTGTTTTTCAGACATTTTATTGTACCCGTTTATCTTTTTTAAGTGGAACGTATATATAATAATAATAGTTATGGCATGTAAATTTGTTAAATTAAGAAGTCATTTATTAATAGAGTAGGTATATACTGGTATAGTGTGATAAAATGTTGAAAAAGTCAAAATAATAAACTGTTTTGTAATTCATCACTCTTCATCGACTACTTTTTTCCCCCAAAATCAAGCACCGGGTATAAAAATATTGTTTTAACGATGTAAAAGATGAACGCTACAAGCGTTACACAATATTACTTACCGTTCTGGAGTATGATGATTTTTCGTACTTCACACAGCCACATATTCGTATTGCTTGTCTGCGTAATCGGTGTACATCAGGTTGCTGTAGACAACAGCCAACAAGTGCTTCTCAGTCTCGTTTCAGTGCATGCATTTGACGGCTAAGCCCTTGTCTGCATCGCCAAGCAGCGTCAGTGTAAAACAGTACGTAAGACCGAAAACTTTTTGGTCCAAGAGCGATTCCAAGTGCGATTCATTCTCGGGATTTATCATTTCTATATCGTTTGACCAAAATAGTTTGACGTCCAACGAGTTTTGGGCCAATATCCGTTCCAAAAACATTGTCGTATCGGGATGGTAGTCCTCAGCTGCACCGTCATTCACAGGGTCATTTTCGTCATCAAACAGCTGTCTGTCCGCGAGTATGGCATGCCGAATTTCCACTTCAGTTGATTCTTCATCAATGGTCGACGGCGGGATTACATCTTGTTTCACATCCATCTCGTTGAAAGTGTCTATTACGCTGAAATTGTGGACCTGAGTACCGGCCATACACGTGGTGACGTTCGAGGTTTGACATTCGAAATTGTTTAATATCATACAGTTCTATATAATAATAAGCTAAATACTATTGTCTATTATACTTGTGAAAAATATATAATATAGAAAAACAAATTTTCTCAGTAAATTGTATACTTTTAGTTAGGAAGTTTTCTAGAGCTTATTTTTATTTATTTTTTATTATGATTGATTTTATTGTGTTTTTGCAATTTATAGATAGTTTTTTTGGTGGATTTGACTGTTGAGATGACGCAAGTAGCTAACAAAAAAAATATCGTTTAGTCCAGAATAAAAGCCAGAAGGTTACAGAAATACATTATAAGGGGGTCAGAGCTGACGCGTTTTTAGTACAAAATTTGTCTAATAGGAAAAAGTCACAAACCTCATAAAATAATTCAATTTTGACTCCGATTTTACAAATTCAAATTTCAGAAATCGTTATTAAATTTAAACAATCACAAAATATATTTTAGTACTTTGAAATGTATAATTTTTCATGGCGTTTTTGAAAGTTATTTAAAAAGTCCAATGCCACAAATAAAGTTTTCTTCTTTCCAATAATAAAATCAAAATCAAAATCTGGCAACACTATTAAGTCGTGATCGGTTTTTCTGTAAAGTCAATTTTGATTGTTGAAATGATTTGATTTTATTATTTACATACGGTCTGTTTCATACACCTATAAACTAAGTTATTAGCTACCTATTAGTTTATAGGTGTATGGTATGTTGTATAATATTATGTCCGCCTTGTAACGTAGCTAGTATTTGCCTGAATTTTGCCCCTTAAGAAATAGCTGGCTCAGAAGTCTTTATAAGTTTTATAACACTACAAATCTTGACAAAATATATCACACCCACTAAAAACAAGTATATTTGAAAGGAGTTGATGAAAAAATTTATAACTACTGTTAAGAATTAAATTTAAATCTTATAATTTTATCGTGAAAACTGCGGTCAGTTGTGTTCTAAAAATGATAGGTAAACTGGGTGGTATTATGGTGACTAACAGTGTATGAGTCTTTTCTGAAAATGTTATTGTCTCCCTTATGAATTAAATATAGTTTATTTTTAATCGGTGCTCAGTGAACAAATACATCGTAATTTACTTTATTACGCGCAGGCCTATTGTATGACAATGAACGGTCTCTATTTATTATTTTTAAGAGCCACGGAACACAGTATAAAAGATTTTTATATCACATTACAAAAATATAGAGAACTTAGGTCTTTAAAAATAAATATTAAAATCGTTTTGGTTAAAACATAGTATACTTGATAATGAACTATAAATACCGTCTTTAAATTTAAAATGCGTCTGACTAAAGTCGAATAAACTACGGTCTTGTGAGATGATTAAAGGGACTGGAGCGTATTCAAACTATGCATTTTATATTTCTGTTTATCTGGTTCTTGTGTATGTGTTGAAAGTAAATAAACATTAGTTTGTGTAATTCGTAGTACTGATCACGTTTTATAGGGGCATCATAGTGACCGAGATGTACGTCTGTAATTTTACCTACGCGCATGCACATGTCACCAATATTGCTTTATAAAATGACAAACATTTTTTTTTCTCTGACTTCAATCACTACGCTCAGTAGGATGTTCCGATTTTAATTTTCAAAGCAGATTTGATACCCCTCTAAATTTACTATGCTTTGACTGTCGTACATTTTTCATATTCTATATCAATGTATTTAAATTTGAATTATGAATATGTTCTATTTTTACTCTTTTTGTTAGTAAATGTCTAAGTAAAAAAAAATAAAAACCAGAAAAATGAAATTGTCAAAGCATAGATAATTTAGTAAAAAATTCAAATTTGCTTTCAAAATTAATATCGGAACATTATATTGGGCGTAGTGATTGAAGTCGTGAGCTATGTTTTCGACCGAAAATAAATCACGCTCCAGCCCCCTTTAGTCTAAATACCACCTCTTCGATTTAACAAATACATATTTTATTAAGTAAGTAAATTCTCCTATTATTTATATAAGACAATTATGTTTTATTATTTTTTGAACATCTGTTAATATTATTATGTGTTTCTTACTTAGGTATACCTGTTATTATAGTTTGCATTTTGTGTATACCGATTTAATTCAAGACACAATTGTTTCTTAGGTTCACCTCAAGCTATAACACTCTCTTTAATATAATACTAAGCGTGCTATGTGTGAATGTAAACAGCAACTTATTTTCCTGAAAGATAATCAATGTGGATTACGTTTATATTTTGAAAGTTTGTTCACCAACTATAACTATCGTGTGTGTGTTTTTTTTCACAGGAAAAACATATAAAAGAAAGAGTAATGTTCAATTTTTTGATACTACTTGTTTTCTACAGCTACCTAATTAAGATAGCTCGTATTTTTTCGGTAACGTAAAATAAAAAATAAACTATAATTTATATACATACCAACCTAACAATAACTACAATCAAAACAAATAAGGTAAGTAGATGTTGCTCTGCTGTACATTAGGTTACGATTGGGTCACTGTATAATGGATTGTATTAAATTTGAATTCAATGATATCATATCATTGTCTACGTAAAATGATTCTGAGCGGAGACGGTTTGTCAGTCTGGATATTTTATATTGTTATTATTTATTTTATCATGTAAGTTGAATTAATATTATAATATTGTAATTTTTTTATTCGTTTCTATGGTGATAAACAAAGCGTTGGAAATTAAAATACTATATTTAGTGTTTTTTTGTAATTTTCCAGTGGTTTTTCCCGTGGCATTAAATAACTATTGAGAAAATCGAAAATGACCTCTCTAAAGTACCATCTTGATCCAATTTGCTCAAATATAAGGTACTGTATGTTAAAATCGAAGCACTCCTTCTGGTAGAAATTTTGTATACAGGATACAAAAAAAATAAAAAATAAAAAAACACTATTGTAGAACCAATAGCTTCCTCGCTCCGCTCAGAATCTAAAAGCATATATATAATATACGTATAATATCCCTCGTAATTGTAAGACACTAAGTTCATGCCAAGTTTCGTAATACTCGAGATTGAAACACGAATACAATAATATTATATTATTTTTAATATCAGCAATTGGTTCAATGTTATTAAAATATAACATTCGCCCCAAACAGGCGCGACGAGCGAGCTACACTTGTGCACGTGTCTGTCTGTATGGTGGCCGACAACTAAAAAGTCAGGCTCGAGTCATTATGGTAAACGGTAATAATTTGCGTACGATCGATTGCTCTTGGTATAGTTTTCGAGGGAAATCTTCTAAGCAACTTCGTTCGGCCCACGATCTTTTTTCGTTGTTTTTTCTTATACGGCCGACGAATTAAATTTGAGTAATACAGTTGCAGTTACTAGTGGTCATATCGAAAAAGTGTATGTAATACAAATCGTTCAGTTTTAATAGTATATTATCGTATGCGACAATCCCAACCGTGGCATTATTATATTGTGTATACACAATCTTATAAAATTCACACTGTGGTGTGGGTTTTTCACGTAATTTACATTTAGTTTGGTGGTGGTTTTAATATGCATATAATAATGACACATCGCAGCATGATCGCACTATTTCAGACATTTTTCGTCGATAGTTATTAGATAAACAATTTTAACATAACAAATAAATCGTTAAATTTTATGTCTGTAAAAACAAAATTGGGCGTGGGACGTTTGGACATCATTATTGTTACGAATGACCTTTTTTATTGGTCGTTAGTGAATTGTTATTGTTATAAAAAAAAATTGAAAATGTAATCAATAATCATCTTAGTTTTACTAGATTTGGCAAGGGTACTGAAGCGTATTCAATTCTATAAGGAGTAAAAACTAGACATTTTATATTTCTGTTTATCTGGGTCTTGTGTATGTGTTGAAAGTAAATGAACATTAGTTTGTGTAATTCGTAGTACTGATCACGTTTTATAGGGGCATCATAGTGACCGGGATGTACGTCTGTAATTTTACCTACGCGCATGCACATGTCACCAAATATTGCTTTATAAAATGACAAACATTTTTTTTTCAAAAAATACTACCTCTGACTTCAATCACTACGCTCAGTAGGATGTTTCGATTTTAATTTTCAAAGCAGATTTGAATTCTCCTCTAAATGTACTATGCTTTGACAGTCATACATTTTTCATATTCTATATCAATGTATTTAAATTTGAATTATGAATATGTTCTATTTTTACTCTTTTCGTTAGTAAATTTCTAAGTAAAAAAAAATAAAAATCAGAAAAAGTCAAAGTATAGATAATTTAGTGACAAATTCAAATTTGCTTTCAAAATTAATATCGGAACATTATATTGGGCGTAGAGATTGAAGTCGTGAGCTATGTTTTCGACCGAAAATAAATCACGCTCCAGCCCCCTTAATAAATTGGTCATTATAGTTTCAATATAATTATTTGTCGACGCATAAGAATTCCATGCTGCATGTAGTCACTAGTAGATAAAGATTCAAAATCATAACAACAGAATTGCATGCGAGATTTATTTTTTGAGTGACAAAGTAAATTGCATAGGAGGCATTTATAAATATGAAAATAACCAAATAACAGGGCTTGAATTCGCATACCTAAGCATACCTACACATTTTTATCGATAATGTAATTTATTTTTTTATTTATGAGAAAATTAACCCTTGGGCATTATGACGACTAAGAGTTAATTGTTTTTTAAAAAATATATTACATTATTAGTGTGGGTGATGTACGAATTTATAAAGTTTTACATTATATTAGTTTATCCAATATGGTTTGCAGGTAAAAGATAATATATTATTAGATATTAAAGTTCTGACCCTAAGCTTTTGAATATGTTTACTCACTCTTCAGATAAAATGGTTTCGGTTCCTTGCTTCGTGGACTATGGTATGAGTGAAATTTGGTAAAAATATGTTAGATAGAAAGTTTGACACTATATGACGTTTATATGATACGTTCATCACGAAACTTTGGGTAAAAGTGGGTGAGTCTGGTATGGTCGATTCCAAGTTTTTTATTATGTTCTTTATTTTTTTTTTTGTGAGAATAGTTTTTTGGTCAGTGGAGAATAGTTGATTTTAAATTTTATCAAATTAACCATTTTAAATAGTTATATATAATATTATTATTTATTTACATATTTTATAATAATAATAATAATAATAATGTATATTTGCAAACAAATGATAAAATAAAAGTTACAATAAATAATACAGTATAGTTTGTTTGCTCACCTCCTATAAGCAAAGCTTGTGGTGGAGGTGAGAGGTTCTTAATTTAGTCATTTTATTCAAATAATATTAATATGTAGTAGGTAGCAATAAAATAGACATGTAAGGTTTATCATTACAGAATAAAGTTAAAATTAAATTCAATATAAAATAAACAAAATTTTGATGAGGTGATCATAAATTGACAGGTGTTAATTTTGCGACATCCAATATCATTACAATGTGAAAATAAAACAAAATGAATAGATAAAATGCATAAATAAATAGATAGAACAACAATTTATACAATGGATAATACATACCGCTAAAATTAATAGAGTTAGGATAATTATTAATATTTATTTCCAAATTTCTACAAAGAGTTATCGCTCGATTTAGGCAACTCTTGCTACCAAAATGCTTATGGCAAATTGGTGCTATTATATTAATATTTTTTTTTAGCCTTGTATTATAGTTATGATAACAATTTCTAAAATATTTTTTATGTTTAAAAGCTAATAGTAGAGTACATTTGCTAAGCAATCTATCGAAACTGAGTACACTAAATTCCTCATATAAATAATCAGTATTTGTATAACTAGATAATCTTAAAATAAATTTAATAACCTTATTCATGATAACTCTAACTTTGTTTAAATGGATATTGTAAGTCCCTCCCCATATCTCTATCCCGTATGAAATTACTGTATGGACAAAAGATATATATATAACTCTCAATTGCTGTTTATTGAATATGGATCT
>NC_042494.1:121301666-121409648 GCF_005508785.2 Acyrthosiphon pisum
TTAATTTTATCAATGATTATCTTATTTTGATTTATCTTGCCATCTATTTCATTGATCATTTTTCACATTTGCTTTGGATTACTCTGATATTTACGTAGTCAATTTTGATAATGTAATTTTTTGGCTTCTCTTATTAGAGTAATTAGTAAATTGGAGTATTGTCGATATTTACGTTTTAAATTAACATCAAACGGACGTTTATATGATAATTTAGATAATTTTTGTTTGTTAGCAATCGAAATCACCAGTCCCCTTGTTATCCAATCTTTTATTTTATTATTTTGTTTCGGGATGTTATTATTAGTATGAATGTAATATGCTGAGTTATTAATACTTTGTTCAATTTTCGAATAAAAAGGTTTGGAAAGAAATATCTATATTATTAGAATTAAATAATTTAAACCAGTCTTCATTGTCAATGAATTTAGTTAGTTTATTTATATTAATTTTGAGATGAGTATTCTTTAGATACCTAGATATTCTGTTAACATACTATAATACTGCATAGGTATTAGGTATGTATTATTAATATTTAATACATTATAATATATTACGATATAATTATGTGTACCTACGATTTTTAACTACACCATAGTTCAAATTTGTTTGCCAACAGTCCGGAGTCTGAAAATGTAGAAAGAGGACGAAATTTTACTATTGCGTTATATAATGAGTTTTGGAACGCAATATTCAGATGCAGCCTTATAACAATATTATTGAACATTTTGATTTAATTATATGACTAGCTGGTGATACTAGGGTTTTAATGAATAATGAAATAACTGTGGGTTATTACGATTTGCTACGGATTTAATGTCTGGGTAGTCCATGCGTGTTAGGATTCATCCTAAATCCACCACCGTTTTACAGCTGTTAAATGATTTCAATAATTTAAAAACATAAAAATAATACAATATGAAGACTTACTTTAATGCAGTAATGCATATTGTGTAACGAATGTTTGAAAAGCATGACTTCCATTGGGATAAAGCTTAACATTTTAAATGCCCATTTATAATATCACGTCTCTCTAGACTATAGTAATATCTTTCTGGACGATTCTGGCGGGCCTAATCTTTGTACATTATTATAACTTCCTACTGCAGTGGTGGCTGCCCGCCGACCACTTAAGTTATAGTTTCGTAATCGGTGTACTACGTCTCGGTGTCTTAATATAGTTTACGTCAGGGTATATCTGTAGATTTGACAATATTTAAATAATTAATCCGTCTAGTATAAAATATATTATTCATATGCTATATTATTATGATTTCTGTGTATATCGTGTCACTTCGTTTATATTATATAAAGAAATATTACATAACATACGTAATGCACTTATATTATTTTGTAGTTTATATTACACGAGTGTGTGTGTAGAGTTTATGTTATATTATATTATATGGGTGCAACCAGCTGCTGCTGCGGCGTAATATTAAACCAGCCCACTATCTAATGATTAACTCTTATCTCTGGGTACTGAATTGTTTGTTTTATCGTTTTTTTCTTTTTAAATCAATCATATTTATTTCATATTTCTCTTCGTCCTTCTCTTCGAGACGATTTTAAAAGTATAATAATATAATATTTTCATTATTTACATATTTGTCATCCACTTTAGCACTATTCTATCTGTTTATATTGATCACTATAAAATATTATTCTTTTAAATAATAAATTGTATATTAATATTGATATACATAATATTGTATGGTATGAAATCGTACTTTTGTAGGAGTACCTACCTATAATAGTTTTCTTTTGAAATCTGAAGCTGAACAAAAATTTTTTTTATATATTTTGAAATGTTTAATTCCGAAAATGATTACTAAATGTATTGTGTATAGTTACATCCTCATGACTACTATAAGTAAGCAATATAAGTTGAAGTTGAAGTTAATGTGTGCTACATCGTCTTCCGCTGAAGTGTGACGGTATAATATTGTGGGCCAAACTACTCAACATTTAACTCAAACAGATTTTACCATATTAAAGAAGATTTTAATAAGTTTTTACTTAAATATTTAATTAAAAACTCATACAAGTCAGTAGTCAGAGATTCTGAATTTAAGTCAGCGTCTGCAGCAATCTTCGGTCTGCACCACTGACTCCGCTCATTCACTGCACCTTCAGAATATTATATTATGTCAAACAAGCGAAAACAACTGGGCGAGCCCCACCGTCACGTACCTATATAAGCTCGTGAGAATACGTTAAATGCTGACACCATCATAATAATATTATGTACCACAGACTTTAGTGTCATAGTCTGGGTATGACACTATGAGGGGTACACCAATGTTTTTATAAACAAAATAAAAATAATTATTTACAAATAAAATATCATAATACCGGGTAAACGCAATCCGATGTGATTATTTAATAATTATCAAAGCAGGCTAAAAGTATAATATTAGGTACATATAATATATTATATTGTGAGAGATAGATTTTTATGCTCTAATTTGTAAATTAATGAACATAACAGAAAACAATTTTAATAATAATATGTTTGGCACTGTCTATAACCATTCATTGAAACGTACCTCAACTTATGGGTACTTTAAAATTTAATCGTTTTTATATTTCTTCAAAACGTTTAATGATTAAAGGCGTCATTTTTTATAAATACACGAAAAATTGTCTCAACAATTTGTCTGCAAATACCTATGCTATGCACTAATGTAGACTGTAGTCTGTAGTCTGTAGTATAATGCAACGATAAATAGATTGATGTTTTGAAAGCACCTTCAGAAATTCCAAATCATTAATAATTAAAATATTCTTTGTACTTGTGATTAATATTACTATGAATTTTTTTTTTATTAAGAGAGAATTATAATGTATACATTATAATATACATAAATATATACCTATGTTGGACATGGCAGCACAATACACAATAGCAGCAGGTAGTGTGGTAAATAATACATTATCTACCTACATTAATGCATCTTAATAATAAGTAATAACTTTTGAAATTCCAATGCGCATTGAATATTATTTCGTGCGAACAACAACTGTATAAAAACAATTAGAACTTTAAAAAACCTAGGTATATGTTTTTATAGTTGAAAGAAATCATTTTATTTTATTTAAATTTAACGTTTGACATAGTCAGCATAGCTGTCCATACTACACAGGTACGTTCGTATTTGTATTATGTAGTTGCATCTAAAATCTACATATATTTAGTTTCAGTCTAACTATCAAAATGTCCAAGGTAAATTTTGTACCGAATATTCTATTTCATAAAATATTGAAATATTACAAAATTCATTAAAGTGAAAATGCGTTTTATATAGGTATATCATATTGTACAAACAAATTAAAGTTAAAATCTTATTGTAATATGCTTGTATGTACTATATATGTAATCATTTGCCCTGTGGTATGTCATAAACATGCAATAATAATAAAACATACAAAAGTGATTTCATTCTGTTTAAATATATATAACATATTGTATTTAAAATTTTAAACATTAAAATATAATAATAAATAATATTATGTACAATGTACATAATATATTATGAACCTGCAGTAGGCACTAGGCTGTAATATGAAATACCATTTGATAATCCGGCAGTAATTCGACCATGACTTTATGGACTATGTGACTATATGTCTGTTTTTGGATATTATTACCTATAAATTCTTAGATTTAAAAATATGTATCATATATATCTAACACAACATTTTACTCTAAGAAATATAATATCTATATAGAATCAGCGTGTATCCATGATAGTTAAGTAGTTAAAATAATATAATAATAGTTTTAATTATATGTTATATTGACATAATATCATATATCATACAGAACAGATAATAACAATATTATAGTAATAAATTATTATAAGCTTAGTGATTGATGTATAAAAAATGATTTATAGATAATATTTCTGTTTTTTAATCGACCAACGAAGTATAATAATATGTAGTATGACCCGCAATAAAGTAGGTACCTACTGGCTACTATTACCAACTATTAAATACAATTATAAAGTAAACCGACCGACCACACCGACACGCGAACCATAATATATATAGGTACCTACTTAATATAGGTTCGATGACTGTCGTGTTAACGATATAGTAAACATCTCTCCCTCTCTATAGGTATATTGTATATGATACGTGTGTGCCAACTGCCAGAAGAGTACACTGTCGCAACACCGTCGAAAATTATGACTTGTACATATTCGCAGACAATTTTACGCCAATGTCGCAGGTCCACACACACAGGTAATAGGTCGTATTGGTAGGAGAGAGCTGTGGGCACTGCGCAGTAGGTATTTCTGCAGCCAAACTCTACTGCACGGAGCGGAATCGTGTAATTTTTTACCTTCGTCTATGCATTTGGACACGCCGACACGGCTGAAAAGTTATCTCGCCCGACCATAGGTTATTATTACTATAATATTATCATCATTCGGTAGGTATTTTGATATACACCCATAATTATTGTTTATTATATTATGTAATTGTGTATATTATACTTTATATATAAGTAATAAGTAATAATTAATAAGTCTCTACCTATAAAAATAATTATTGGTACCTATCGGCTGTGACGAATCCCGGATTAAGACCTTAAGCCTTAAGAGGTTCAGGGGCAGATGCTTGGTTGCGGCCCAACATCAATGGAAAATAAAATATAGTCCTGCAACTCCTGCTCCTATGCTTGTTTGAAATTAATAATATTGGGCGCATTAGCGTGCGTACATACCTTTAAATAAGTGGCTTGATTTAAGAAGGGCCAATGTCACATTTGGGTGAATTTGAGATTATTTGAACAAGGTCATCCTAATATTTGATTATGTTACTTGTGTTACGCAGCCCAATGTCTCTGATGCAGTATGATCAAATTAATATATACATGGGCCTTTTTGATATTAAGCGATAGAATATATGTATATATCTGCTGCACTGCCGAAGTATTCAGATATATTGTGGGGCTATTTTCGACATTGGCCACGTACTATCTATATCCGTGACATTAACCAATTAAGAAATATACGTTTTCAACATTATGTACAATTAAATATTATTATTAATTTTAATAAAAAAGTTAAGTTGTTTAATTATTATAAAAGTGTTTATTTTATATTTTAGTTTTTGTTCAATGTCAGATATTAATAATATCTATTATCCATCAAGAAGTCCAACGTTTCGGAAAAATACGAATATTTTGTTAAATTGAGAATGGAAAATTGGAAAACAAATTTAACTATACAAATACTAAAACTTTAGAGTAAGACTCTCAATTTTTGTAACTTATTTAAAACATTGGCTTACTTTTCAATTACATTTTATAAACAGCGTTCTTTTTTGACATAACTCGAAATCAATCTACAGAGATACTCACCGTTACATGCATTCAATTTTAAGTAAAATACTAATAAAATATTACATATTTTTTTAATAATAGATAATAGCCAATAGGTACGTTATTTTAGATTCTGAGCGGAGCGAGGGAGCTATTGTTTTTACAATGGTGTTTATTTTTTTTTTATTTTTCTTTTTATATCCTGTATACAAAATTTCTTCCAGAAGGAGTGTTTCGATTTCAACATATAGTACCTTATCTTTTAGCAAATTGGATCAAGATGGTACTTTAGAGAGGTCATTTTTCGATTTTCTCAATAGTTATTTAATGCCACTGGAAAAACCACCGAAAAATTACAAAAAAAAACCGCTAAAAATGGGATTTTAATTTCAAACGCTTTGTTTATCACCATAGAAACGAATAAAAAATTGTAATATTTTAATATTAGTTCAACTTGATTACCTACATGATAACAATATAAAATATCCAGACTGACAAACCGTCTCCGCTCAGAATCGTTTTTCTTATACAATGATATTATATCATTGAATTCAAATTTAATACAACCATTATACAATGACCCACTTGTAATCTACTGTACAGCAGAACGACATCCACTTACCTGCTTTTTTTTTATTATAATTTAATAGTTCAAACACTTTTATTACTTTAATACTTAGCTACGTAAAATATGAAGTATAATAACATAAAACAATTTTTTTTTAAATAGGTACTTATTTTATAATAATACCTTTATCATATAAATGTATAATTATTATTTTCAATAAACCATATAGTTTAAAATTCAAAATTTGCATACAAATGTCAAAAAAACCCGCCTTTTATTTCCTTATTTTTTCTCTTCTTTGCTCCACTGCAGAGATGTTTTTTTGTGTTTCCGACATTATTATAGGTCAGACATATATTTTTTATATTTTGTATTTATTTATAAAAATTATAATCAATGTTGTCATCGTTGACACTCACGGTCATCTTCCGGGGATAAATAGTATGAAAATTTTAAAAACATACAATAATCGAAAACAATGTCTCTGGTAACGACAAGGTAGATGGTGGTTACTAGTACATACTATTTAGTATTTACGTACCTGTTATGATTTGCTTATCTTTAGCTTATCTTAAAATATAATTGTTTTTTACTATAAAAAGTACAAATGACCACCACCATTGATTAGAATGATGTGTTATTAGCTGCGACAACACTATATGGGCCCCGGGGCCCCCTATCCCTCCCCCCCACCATCAATCCGGGCCTGACCGTAACTAATATTTATTAAAACTATCATTATACACCTACCAATATCGACGACGTCTCGATTTTGCGTTCCGCGCGGACCGTTCCCACCAATGGTCGTCGTTTTTTGGGGGTGGGGGGAAACCGTTGCTTGCGGTGAACGCGGGCGATTCGCATGTGCCCGCGCGACGTCGACGACGACAGTGCAGTGCTTCTGCTTCAGCGCAACGTGCAGCGTCGCGACCGTCCGGCAAACGCAGTTGTTAGGTCCGTGTGCGTCCGTTGCTTATCCGGTTTCCGCGCCGTCGTGCCCAAACACCCGATTTTGGTTCACGATCGTCGTTCGGTACTACCGATTAAAATATATTGTTATATTGTGCGAGTGAAATTTGTTCGGAGTGAAATTAAAAACCGCGCCGCTCGTGACCGTGAAAGGACTACCTACGATGATGGCCTGTGATGCCATCGACACATGACCCGGGGACACGATTAATACCATAGCGACGAGCTACACCAGAGGTATGTGGACGAATATTAGTTAATAATTAATAGTAGTATTAGTACCCACGTCAAGGCCGTGGAATAGTCGTGTAGTAGTGGCGGACATCGGGTTCGCAGTAATAATAACTAATACAATATGACATCGCATAGCGTACCTAGCAATACCATTATGTATTAGGGCTCCATCATTTGAACCCAAATGTAGTATCCCTATGAGGTCGGGATCTGAAACGTACCAATTTTTTTGCCGAATAATCGTGTACCAGTTAAACGCCTAAATACTGTATGTGGTTATACTTATTTTTTAGTACCGTCGAAAAATTATTATTATGTAAGGTAATAGGTAGGTATAGGGTCTTCTCGTGAGGCGTTTACGAAATATTAACGTCTTACTTGCGCACGATGCGAACAATACCATATAACAGTATAAAGCCTGCCAAATGCTCTGCAACCTGAGGACATCGCGGTTGTATTGTTTACTTCGAGTCGTAAAATCACTCGACACGAATTTTTCCATAGATAAGGAAAAAACCAGTTTTTTTTTTACCAGGAAACTACTATGTTCAGTGTTCACCTGTACGTTTTATTTTCGTTACACAACATTCCCAATATAATATATATATATTACACTTATCTTTCAACGCAATATTCTAGGTACCATTAGTAATGTTATGATTTGTGTATTACATTATAAATAAATGGCTTAATGAATGTTGGATAGCATTATGTTGGAACCCCTTATACAAATCAACGATTTTGGGTGTCTTATCCCCCAATCTAAAAAAATCTAATAGTCTCCCGCCCATATCGCATATTATGTTCATGAACAAACTATAATTTCACATTGTAAAACCGAAGAGACGGATGAATGACTGGACAAGTAGGTATCGTCAACAATTCACAAGTGTGTCGTCTGGTACCCACTTTAACGAGAAATAATTAATGAACATAGAATAACACATAATATGCTTAAGAGACATTACATTTTTAAAAACACTTATAAATCCATTGGTCATCATTCGTCAATCGTCGCTCATTGAAAATATGCAAGTTAGAACAACAGAGTACCTACTTACTTAAAACCACAATATATCATAAACGCGGGGATTGTGTCTATTTTCCTGACTGCACTAATTTTTCTCAGACAAGAATTATTATTCTTATTTAAAATCGTCTTAATCAGTGTTGTGATACAAATATAATATGTGGTTGCCCACTCACTATGATTGTTTAAATAGTTAAACAACTTATATTTCAAAAGGTATGTTACTCGTCAAGGTAAATGTTTTATACACCTGCATTATATATATATATATATGTAATATATAATATATATAATATCATAATATTGTTTGGGCCCAATCAATTAGGTAATCAACTAAATGCAACATAACTATGCAATATAATATTGTATAAGAAAACGAATTATGTTATCTACCTATTCTTCTATATCATATATTAATGGATATTATTTAAAACAGTTAAGTAATAATTGGAGTAATACAATTAAGGCGTAATAAATAGAGTAGTAAATAGATAGTGATTGGACATACAAGTATACATTATTTTGATAACTTTTATTAATTTAATTTTCAAATACATGTATTTATATATTATAAAGCCTATTTATAATATATGTTACCTATACGTGGTATATTAGAACCTATAGTAAATCGAGTCCCGTTGTAACTGAATTGCATATTGTATGATAGGAATATACTGATAATTTTTTTAATTTTCATGACCAATAATAATTAAAAAATTTGACCTTCATCTCATTACGAAAATGTTATGTTTTGATGGACGGTAAAGTGTAGACAAAATAAAACCTTGAAAATTTTGTTAAAATATGAAAAATACAACCTTTTTTCAGTTAACTATTTTATAGATTTGTTGTAAGTCATTATTCAATAATTATCTAAGTTAATACATCGATGGAATAAGGTATAACCGTAAATTATTTAAATTTTAAACCTTTTACTCTACGCGTCATTCGAGTGTTATAAATGCGCCATGGTACATTTTAAAATTCAACTCAGCTAGTTACCGTTTACATATTAAATAAAGTAGGTATGTAGGTAATATACCTATTATATGTCTTATTATTGTTTGAATAAGGAAATATCAACAGTGATAAGCGATGAGTGTTAATGATAACTCTTATATATGATATCGTTACTAAATAGTGAATAATACAGT
Source organism: Acyrthosiphon pisum (assembly GCF_005508785.2). Lineage (NCBI taxonomy): Eukaryota > Metazoa > Arthropoda > Insecta > Hemiptera > Aphididae > Acyrthosiphon > Acyrthosiphon pisum. The sequence goes on from NC_042494.1 coordinate 121,310,954, forward strand.
AGGGTGAAGTACCGGAAGTATATTATTATGAAACACAAATTAATAACTAATTACTAATTAGTAATCACTTTATGAATGAAATTTAAATTGATCCACTTATAGCAAATGTCGTTCATCATTTTATCGTACAATTTTATTGTTATATGACATATCACAAATTGTATTCGATGACTAACACCTGACATAATGTGAAACAAAAATGTTTGAAAAATAATTAAAAACCTATCTAAAACGATTGCGTTACTGCTAGGAATAATGTTGCGAATATATCTGTTAGTATATTTTTACTGTTAAATTATACGTATATTAAATTAATTTTCGAATATTAAATATTACGATACCTAATCTAGTATACTTATACTGTACCTACTTAGCAGTGGCGCCCAGGTTATATTTTTCGGGTGTAACAAGAAATAATTTTACCCACCCACCCACCCTCTCAAAAACTCAAAATTATATTATTTTATACATTTTATCATATTTTGATTGATAATATTAGTAAATATTAACGTATAAACCAATATAATCTGTGATTAATAATGAACATATTTCAAATTGACTATTTTATGTTATTATACCCACCCACCCTTTATTTTCAAGGTGTAGCGACCGCTACACCTAGTAATAGGGTTGGGCGCCACTGCTACTTAGCATATTATTATATTGCGGTGTAATAACTGATGGATTATGGTTTCTAATTAGTAATTTCTATACACATCTGCAAACTGTTTTAAAAAAACTAAATTACTTATCTATTGTAATTTGTGAGCGATATTTACATTTAAAGTTTTTGCGCAGTGAATTCAGACCTCGATCACGAATAATCGTGTATTGACTATGGCATATATGGTATTATTATTATTAGATATAGTATTAGAATTTAGTGGTCTAGCTATTCGTTTCGAAAATACAATGAATAATAACGATTATAATAACAACAACAGTATGTTACATTCATATATATATATATATAAAAATGCGATGGATAGACTGTAGATATGTAATTCTTTATTATATATGAACAGACGAAACCATAAATGTCAAGAGTTAAAACGATCATTTTTTTTTAAGTCCAACTTGTTTACGACTTGTACGAGTTCGATCACATCGGTGTGTTGACCCGTAAACAATGTTAAGTTTGGTGTGTAGTTTCCGGGATGGCTATAATACATTATATATTATACTCATTCAACGGTTATGGGCGCGTGTACTTATTCTAATATTCTGCTCTTGAACAGCGTCACGTGGTTACGGGCTCTAAAGAGGAACCGCCAGCATATGGTGTACTGCGATACGATCTGGAAGTCTCGAAGCCCGTGGATACTATATTATTATTTTGTCCCCATTAATTGATACCGGCCCGCTTGCTACGAAAATAGAGCCTTCCAACGCTGTAAGTGCATAATAATAATAATAATATAATATAACAGAAATATTTTATGAGGTTGCGACCCGAGACATTATATCGTTACCAACAATCGGGATCGTCGAATGCACCGTTTCACTTCGAGGTGATTCGTGGTTCAATATACGTGCGGGTATTCCGATCGAGTGATATTTTGTTGGTAGTCAGAAGTTCACACTTCGACTTTTATTCTAGATTCTATGCAGAGCGATGTTAAAATAGGTAAAGTTAATAAAAGTTTGGTAAATCGGAAATATAACACCAATTTTTGACAAAACCGATTTTGTTATAATTTAGAACTAATGACCGTCGGCGCTTGAAATCGTCATAAAATATTTTTATCAGTATTCTCTTCATTAGGTATAATTTTCAAAATATTTTGGTTCTTTATGAGCTATTTATAGTTATTTCGAAATTTTTAAAATTGTTTAGTTGTTTTTCTATAGACATCATACTTGTAAGAAAACCTGAAAATTGCATACAATGTTCCTCATAAGTTGAGCGTAAATCGATAATTATTATTATGAGCGTTTAAAGTTAATATTTTGACGTAATATTTAAACATATAGTAACGATTTGTCCTCCAACGATTTTTGTTATTATGTTGTAATTCAGAATATATGATTAATAATGTAAGGGACTATCTACTTACAGGTTTGTTATTAGAATTTAAATATATAATAACCTATAATTATTCATATAATGTATTATATATCTATTATATTTTTATAATAATTTAATTTTAATGTATTAAATATATTATTTTAGGAGTCCCTCGGCGATGAAACTACTTATTTCGGGAGTTACTGTGGTTTGAGAGTTGTAGTACCCCATATAGGTCATAACTGAATTTCACTATTGTTCATTGATTGCATTTTTTTTTTGTTTTGTTTTAGAAACACTAACTATAGTTTTTGACACGCTCATACTTGAAATCTGATAAGAATCTTTAGCAACAATGAAACATATTGATAAAGTTGAGACAATCCAATGGGTAAAAATGCTAAACAATAAATCATATAAAAAAAATATTTATAAATGTTTCATATCGTTATCATTTTGTTTTCATGAAATTAATAAACAAAAGCCAAAATACCATGTACAACAATAATGTTATCTGTTTTTTGTATACCAATAATAGTAATAAACAACTTGATTAAAAAGTCGGGGTGTCCAATAGAGAGAAGTGCCAAACTTCGTCCGTCGAAAAATGACTCGTTATATTTTTATTACTCATTGATCATCAATAAATATCAACTATAAAATTATTATCGACTTAGTCTAAACAAAAATAAAATAAATTCCAATAATAGGCAGGTATAACGTTTCTCGAAAAAATAAAAAAATAAATACTAGTAGAATGCACTTTTATATTATACCCATAAACGCTGAAACCGTATTTGGTCGATCCTACTCATTACTGACCTTCGAGTTATCCCGGAATCTGGGGTTGTCGGATCGAAATCACTTTCGTCCTTAGGGCCGTCAGATGAGTCACACAGTTTAGGCGTTTTCGCCTGGTCAATAGCCGATGAGTCATCCGCGGTTAAACGGGATGTTTTTTTTTCCGGGGGAATTACCACACTGAACATTTTATTTACCCATTGAACGTATCAATATTTAACATAAGTATATTATTGTTTTAATAGTTTCCAATATTTTTAAAATGACAATAATTCGTAAACTAAGTATAGTCAACGTGATTCATTTATTTATTATTACATATCGCATAATCATCATAATTATATAATAATATGAAAGCCGAAAGCGTATTTAGATCTCGAAATCCTCTGGTTTGGCACTAGGCACACACTCGTAATGGTGCCAAATGGCGTACGAATATCTGAATGTAAGTCACGTAAATGCACCGGGTCTGTGTTTGTTTTTGCTAATTTTTTTAATACCAAATATTAAATAGCGAATAGTTTTTAAAGTTATCACTTATCATTACGTTAAACCATCACGTACACGCAAAATGACAACCTCTGTTTAAATGGCATGTTTCCCACCCGATTATATTGTGATAGCCGTACGTGCCGTTGAAGATTCGATGAAGACTTAATTAGGATTTAAGAAAATAATATACAGACATGTTTAACAATTGTTTAATAAAATGGTCGGTTAAAGTATAATTATTAAAATAATTAGGTGACATTGACGAGTGGACAAAAAATCACCTAATGCTTGCTCATACATAAATGTACACGTGATGTTTATTTTTGTTTGTGATATTGATAAATGAGACAATATGAAGAATTATGCCAACATAGTTTCTTTGTTTTATAAATATGTATTGCAATACTATTAAAAATATGTGTTTAATTATTAAGATATAATAACAATACAAAAAAATCCCTCCTTCCGAATATAATATATAGTAAATAGTTTTTCCAAATACACAAAAAATATACCTTAAGTATGTTTCATTTAAATGTTTTAAGCTGCAACATTTGTTAATAAAGTTATAAAATTAAAATAATACTTTTCATAAAAAAAGCAACTAGTATTTGATTACGTACCTAATACTGGTATCGTTATTCAATAAAGTCATTACTCATTACCTTCTCATTACTGTGACCAGTCACAAGGCCCTGATTAAGACTTTCGTAAGTCCTAATATCTTATTTTTTTTACATTATAGAACTGATTACCATATTCAGACGTGTATATTATATTTGCGTGGTGAAGGAAGGATGATTATTATTGTTAAAAATTTAATGTAAAAATAACTCAAAATTAACCTATATTCGTGTGAAAATATTTAATGAGTAAACATTACACAAAAAATAATATATAATAGGTAATAAACGTGAAGAACAATAACATAAATAAGTAGGATTTTAATATTTTATTCAGATTAATTTTATAAGCTGGGGAAGTCGCTTTGCTTAAATATGTATAATAGGTAACGAGTTACGATTTACGACTTCATATTATCGTCATTGAGTGCTGTTATGGATGTGTTAAATTTGAATTCAATGATAATTGATAAATCATTGAATACCTTTAAGCAAAATAATTCTGATCTGAGATGGTATGTCAGCCTCTATTTCGAACAATATTTTATAATTTATTTATATTACTATAGTTGTAAATTATTTTTGGTAGATTGAATAAATTTTTTACATAGGTAAACATTGCATATATTATTATATAATATTTCATCATATATTAATGTTGTTATTAATGTACACTTTACAGTCTAATGAAGTAGCGTAGAATACTATAGAATAGTGTGAATGGATACGTGATATAAATAACTAAAACCAATCTAATAAAAAATTAGAAGTTGACGGTTCTGAAGTAGCAGTTTGGTATACTTTTTAAAAGTAAGTTGAGAATTGCATAGTTGGTGTAAATTGCGGAAATGGTTGCAATATTGATGATTTTCCTGATAACTTCGATCATAAGCTTGGGCCGAACACGATGTGACCAAGTGAAAACTTGATATTATTCGAGTATTGCATCAGTGCAGAATATGTGAGTGTTTCATGTGTGTAATGATTATATTATCATTGTACCTATTATCCAAAAAATATTACTTATTCAATCTAAGCGAATGAAAGGTTGAAATCGTCGTGTTCCGGATGTGAAAACCGGTGGACCATCATATATGATGTATTATGACCAGAAATTATTGATGTTCTTTTCCCGACAGTGAAGTAATACCGCTTATAAGTTAGGTATAACTAATAAGTCCCGAGACGAATGTGCAGCTGCACTTGTGTTTACAAATAAAAAAAAAATATTCGTTGATAGAAATTGTTAACTATATAATCGTATATAATATAGGCATCGCGGTGAAGCGGTATATTATGTTTTCTCTTAGCACGCGTACACGTAAACAATCACTGATTATTCATGATAAATATTATAATAAATAAATGCAAATGTTTTTAGGAAACTATTTACTATGAACGAAAAAAAACCGTTGTTCACACGCCGAATAGCTCGAAATATTAGAGGTTCATCTTGTCTTTAACGTCGACCCCTGTACTTTATAGGAGACTTCATATTATTATAATATAGGTAGGTACCTAATAACACGTCTTAGAGTCTGTAGAGTCGTCGTGGCATGAATACAATAATAATAATAATAATATAATATATTATTGACAATGTTTCCGATGTAGATTGTATTTATAGTCCGGTTTTGTTTTTGTCGTGAAAGTTCAAAATTTATTATAAACATAACATAGGTATATATCTTTATATTATTTTACAACTTTCATAACAGTTTCACTATAGTACGCTATATTTGTTGATTTGTTAATACACATTAATCGAACGCAAACTTTAAAGAAAAATCTTCTAAAAACGACCCATTTTAGATGTTATTATTTTTTTTGCGACATCTTATTTTTAAAAAGTAAAAGTAAAAAGTTGATTGATAAAGTAGTGGTAGTTAATAACTACTTTATATGTGTAAGAACCTAAACGGTTTTTATTAATTTAGTACTTAGTATATGTATATTATGTTAATTTTATTTGCTTCGTACAATTTGAATGAAATTAATGTTATTAAGCATCTATATTTTTTTAGTTATTAAAAGTAACCGAAATTAGGTCGTAAGTCGTGAGTCGTGACTCACTGGTTTAAGAAAACTAGTGTGATTATGTATAATTCTTTAAAAATATTACACGAGATAAATTATTTAATACAAATAATAAACTTATAACAAATTTCATGAAACGAATATTAATTTATAAAATTTGGATTTAAAAACTATAGATTTCACAGGTTAGTAAAAAAATCAAAAATAATTTGAATATAAATGAAAGAATTTCTCTTTTTTGATTTTTGTTTTCTAAACACGCAATTTATGACCATAGAATCACGGTTGATAATAATCAATAAATAAAAAAAACATTTATTTAAATGTTAAAAATATAATATAAACATGTCAAATGTGGTGACCTTTTTATAAACAAAATCAATATTATTACCAACGAAATTATTTTATTGCATATCAATATATTACCTAGATAGTATAATCTGTAAAAAAAAAATATCATAATTTGTGTTACATTTATGACATACATACAGATAATTATATTATGGTGTCTCTGTGTATATATTGTACATAAAAATAAATCCCTGACCTAAAATACTTTGCTTCGTTAGCAAATTGTATCGCATAAACACATTGACACGATAAAATTCTTCAATGTGTAATTTACATAAAATATACTCATATTATAAATTAAAAAACATTTTAATGTAACACGGTAGTGGTATTGGTGATGTAATGTGCTTTGAAAACTTTGATAATTGGATAATATAAAAGGTCACTTAATGTATTATACTAATAAAAAGGTACCTACTCAGGATTAAACTGAAAACAAATAATTGTCATAAATTTCTTTGAACAGGTAAAATGAATACTTACTCTAATTTAGTTAGGTAGTAATGAAAATGATAAAAAATTATATTTTATATTAAATTGTAAATAAATTAATAATGTAATAGGCACCTTTTGTGATGTTTGTGGCAATCTTTTTCTGTTTATATCTTTGAGATTGCAAAAACAAAAATTACATAAGTAAATCATTATTGTCATGAAAAATTCAGAAAATTTATAATTACAATGCATATTGTAAGTTTTTTTTTAGATTCTGAGCGGAGCGAGGAAGCTATTGATTTTACAATGGTTTTTATTTTTTTTTTTTTTTATCCTGTATACAAAATTTTTTCCAGAAGGAGTATTTCGATTTCAACATATAGTACCTTATCTTTTAGCAAATTGGATCAAGATGGTACTTTAGAGAGGTCATTTTCGATTTTCTCAATAGTTATTTAATGCCACGGGAAAAACCACTGGAAAATTACAAAAAAACACTAAATATAGTATTTTAATTTCCAACGCTTTGTTTATCACCATAGAAACACAATATAATATTTTAATATTAATTCAACGTACATGATAAAATAATTACAAAATATAAAATATCCAGACTGACAAACCGTCTCCGTTCAGAATCGTTTTTCTTATACAATGATATTATATCATTGAATTCAAGTCTAATACAACCATTATACAATGACCCACTTGTAATCTACTTTACAGCAGAGCGACATCCACTTACCTGCTTTTTTTAAAATTTAAAATAACTAATAAGGGTTGAAATACTTAGGATAACGTATACGGTTTATTCGTGCGTAAAACCGATGAGTATAAAAACAAATATATATTTACATTGACATTTATTCGAAGTTTATTGCATTTATTGTAAATACGAATTACGAATATACCATACAGTTTACTTACAGAGTACGTATTTTACACGCACTATTTGCGTTGTATAACATATTAATATTATGTTCCATTCAATATTGATACGCATTTTCGTTTTGTAAAATTCAACAATCCAATAAATATATTATATGCCTGTAAATATTATCATGAAAGAAAAAACTAGTTTTCCTGTGTGATCCTTAAGCCAATAAACTGAATAGGTAGTAAATACCTTCTTATCAACTGACCCACGGCCGTTCTCCTACATAATAATATTATCTGTAACTTGAACGCCGGCAAATAAAAATACTATTCGACCACTAAATATAAAGCTACATAACGTTATACTATAGTATATGTATAGTATATGCCAAGTGAAAGAGAAAATTCGATCATTGGATTTTAATTTATGTTTCACCAGTGCAATACATGTACCAGCAGAATATTAAATTAATATGAGATTGGATTCTCAATGACATTAGGCTGTTCCCACATACCACAATAGCAAAGTATAGGTACGTTACTTTTGAAGACTCTCTCATAACATAATAACGACGTATAACTGGTATCCACTAATCGGTAAACGGTAATAAATAATATTTGGCTGTTGCGCAATAATAATGATATTTCCCTGTACTGTATACACTTTATTATTATTTCATCGTCGTAGTTCAAAGTTAATATTATTATTTTTTAGTGAAAACATTTTTTTTTCTAAAACTATAATTAAATGTACCGCAATCCCCCCCTCGCCTATTTTCAGTGGAATAGGACAGTTACATCTGTACTTATATTTTTTAAGGTCATTTTTCTCCGTCATTAATATGTACCTATAATAAAAATTAATATAATAATATTAAAACAATAATAAGTAATGCTTAAATTTGATTTGCCAATTGATATATTTTATGCTTATATATTAGTATATCTCCCTATATAATAATAAGAAATACATTTTATTATTTTTAAGAAAATCTTAATTATTCGATTTAATTTAAATATTATAATTAAGAATTAACTAATGGCCGTTGTCGCCGATTTTTTGTTTTAGATCAATCAAAAAAATAATAATAATAATATGAAAATACGATAAATCAACATAGTTTTCGATGTAAGTAAATCATTATGATTTATTGTTTGTTCACAGTAGTTTTTTGATTTGATATTAATACAATATTATATAATTGCGCTATGTCCGGGAGTAGGCCCGAAGGCCTAGTTCGGACGCCTATTTGGCAGAATTTCTATTTGGGCCCCGTATAAGGTTTCTGCCATGCCCGGTTGGGGGATGGCGGTCTCGTCGTCTAGACAGTTACTTGGCCATTATGTATATCAGTATATGTCGTGGGCCGTATGGAAAATTAGTGGTTTTGCGAAATGACTATGCTCTTTGCAATTGGGCAGCTCGTTTGCGAACTACTTATTATTTCCTCAAACGGCCTGCTATTTTTGCATTCGGACTAACAGCATTTAGGCCTTTTAAGAACTGCAATCATTTATCATTATAATATGATAACAACTACTTTACTTACTTTAGTTTATTTTAAAAATGTATGTACATTTAAACTGAATTGTTATATAGTATATAAGGTACTAAAAAAAGAAAATATGTAAAATATTAAATTGAATTAAAATATTAAAAAAATAATTTATTAAAATATTTACTTATTGTTACATGTCGTTTTTTCGTGGCATCTTGAACTACACAGTACATTATTTTTCCGACAAGCGCATCTATTTGCAAAAACATTTTTGATAACCCTGCCCTCCAAATTGTGAATATACCTTCGCTGTTTCTCTTAATGTTATTATTGTATTTGGTACTTCGTCAAGAAATTCTGCACCGTATGCTTGTAGAACATTTCTGCTTAACCACATGGTTATAATGCCAAACCGTGTACCAATTTGGTAAACAGTTGAAAGTTATAGTTTTAGTCAATATTCTAAGTTCAATTAACTAAAACTAAAAAGAAGAAACCACATGTAACAATAAGTAAATATTTTACATATTTAATATTGTAATTTAATATTATTTTAATATTTCAATTTAATTTAAAATGGTTGTCATCATATTTTTATAATGATTGTAGTTCTTAAAAAGCCTAAATGCTGGTAGTCCGTATGCAATAAGCCTGAAAAACAGCAGGCCGTTTGGAAAATAATAAGTTGTTCGCAAACGGGCTACCCCATTACAAAGATCATAGTCTTTTCGCAAAAAGACTCATTTTCCATACGGTCTACGACACATACATAATATAATAAATTCAATTAGCTTTCGTAAAAAATATTAAAACTGACATTATTCTACTAATATCAATTTGTTAACACAATTATTTAGAATATAATAGCATAAATAATAATATTATAATCAACAATATTATGATGGAATATGAATACTATGCCCATATCGGGTTTGCATTGATAGTATTTCAGAACTATTTTATTTAAATTTTTAATCACAATTTCAAACTATGGAATCAAAAACAACACACATACTCATTAAATACACAGTATTATAACATAATTTATCACAACCATGTAAAATTATTGATATAATAATAATACAAGGCGTACGTTTTAAACATTGAAACATGAGGTCAGTGCTTAATTGCTTTTAATAATTTTTTTCTGGTGCATTTAATCTATTACAACTCATACTGTATAATGATTTGAATTGGTTATTATTGTTTATTTAATGTTAATTTATTGGCTTTATTAAAAATATTTTTTATTACCCACACCGTGTATATAATATTATAAATTCAATTTTGTGTATTGCATATTCACGATTCACATTTACTATAGTTGAAATACTTGTGCATAGTACACGTGAAAAAAAAAAAAAAATGGTATTATTATTATTGTTGTTATTATTGATTATTGTGTAACATTCATGAACCTGATATTAGGTAGGCATGTATAAATTTAAAATTATGCGAATAATAGAGTTTCTTTTCTTGTAAGTTCGAGCTATATAATATATTATAAATTATAATATATACCATATACGTAAGACACCTTATTATAACTTTAACTTATAAGTAGATACTACCCGTAATAAAAATGTTTAAAATGCCTGAGGGGACTTTCTCGAAGTTAACTAAATTCAAAATTACGCGATTTACTCCGTCATTCATTCATTCAATCGGATAACCGGATTTCCTCGTGGACAAACGTAACTATAAGTCCATTGCAAAATTCTTATCGGCAAATGAGTCACGCCGACAAAAAGAAGTACTTTACTATACTGTAATATTGTGTAGTAACTATAATATAAAACTAGTTCAATGAGTAAAACGTACGCTATTCAAACGCTGTTAGACGTTGGACAAATGTTTTCTCGCTTGACCGGTTGGAATTTTTTTTCGGAACATATAATAATATAATAGTTCAAACAAAAGTTTTCATTACCGGTCCCCGTGATTCAAGTTCAACGTCACCGCCTCGGGACGTTCTCCTCGCGCTCATCAGTCGTGACTCACGTTCCGGTTATTTTTTTTCCGTCTCTATTTGCTGATGTTTCTTATACTCTATCCTACCTACCTATCCGCGTGTACGACTAATACCATTATGAGCTGCAATAATAATTGTTTCCGAATCATCGATGATACGGATATTGGTGTAATAAATGTTTATTTTTTTCTAAACTAAAAATATTTAAAAAAAATTGAATCATTAAACCGCTCAGTAGATATATTATAATGATACGGTATAGGGTTTAACTCTCGTTTGGCATCAACCGCCTCTGACCTAGGGGGAAATGCCGGGTGCGAATCGTGCCTAGAATGCAATGCGGTTATATTATAATAATATATACCTACGCGATGTGTGTGTGTGTCGTCGTACGTCGTCTTGGCGGGCCTTAAACTAGGATCTCGGAGGTGTTCCTATATAATATAGTAAATATAACGGGATGACGTGGTGTTATCGAATGCTGTATATTAGCTGCTAGGAGATGGGAGGAGAGAAAGTACAAGGTCGACTGATTATCACTACACGAATCACTACAACAAATAACACATATTTTTATGAAAGATTTTGGTTTTTGTTTTGTTTTGTTTTGTTTTTGGAAATGCAAGAGTATTGCATTTTAATAGGAAATAATTTAGAAATGTCCACATTTTGAACCACTGAGATTGAAAAATAACGAAGAATGTTTCCGCCTGTGCGTCGGAACCAAAAAATAATAAACCTACACAAACCACTATTTGAATGACCTACGAATTACCCATTAAAGTGATGTCATATTAAACATTAGCAAATACATCTATTCGTCCTTTGGGAAACAACATTAATAAAAAAATTCCAACTACCTATTTGTTAAACAAATTATAAATCAATAGTTCAATAACAGTTAAAACCATGCGTGTGCATCCCCATATATTGCTTTAATAATTTACTTATTTTTTCAAATTCTGATTTTCGGAATTTTTAAATATAGACATTTTTTAAATTATTGACATTTTGTTATAAATTAAGGAGTATCCAATTGCGATACAAACTTCTATTTATTAAATGAAATTCCCATTTTTTTTAATGCAGGTACATTTCAAAAAGGATAATTTTTTTAAAAATTATGGTATATCTAATTCAAAATTCAAACGAGTAGTTTCTCAGTTTTAAAATATTTAAACTAAAGATATAATTTCCTTAAATATAGTGTAACAAAATTATAAAATATATGTTACATTGGTTCTAGTGTTTATTATACTTGGACCAATTTTACAATTTTACATATTATAAATGTTGATGGATTAATATTAGCTACTAAAATGTCCAAATCGCCATAACCCACATATTTTCCGAACACATTGTCATGGACCTTTTTATCCAAAGTTAAATAATTCAAAAACTACAATTTTGTATTTTGATTTGTTAATATTTTCAGAAAATTATCCTTTAAATAATTTACAATGGAAAAGGAGAATTCACATTTGAAAAAAAATCGAAGTTTGTATCTCTACTTCTTAAAGTAGTTAGAAAAATCTGAAGAATTTTAAAATATGTTCCTTGTGTATATTTAAAAATTCCAAAAATGATATTTTGAAAACTTAATTATTGAAGAAAAAGCGGGGGCGAGCATACTTGGACATTCGGTGAATTACTCTGTACATAAAATCTAGTACACACAAGTACCTATTATTGAAAAGTATCGTTATAAACTACCTCCTAAACTTTTAATCAATCATTTTAATGAACTCAATAAATTTATTCTCAGATTAATAATAATATAGTGTATTGAAAATTGAAATATGTAGCCATATAGATCTTATTATTATCGTTTTTCATCGTATTTCTTTTTTTTATTTAACTGAACACGAACTTTTTTATGATTATTGAATTCGGTGTATAGTGTTGTTTGGATATTCGATATTTATAGTGATTATTATAAACTTGGCATACTACACGCGTAACCACAATATTATGTCATATTTATTTGAATACAAAGAAATCAAAGAATTAACTTATATTTTAAATAATTGATACCTAATACTTTTATATAATATTTATAAAGTTTTTTACTGGTGATACTATGTCAACAGAATTTGACGTACCTATTATACGACTACACATAATGGTTTCGTAGAAAAATGTAAAACTAGTTATTAATACCGATAGGTACTCATTGCTTCTTTAACGATACGTTTGGCTCGAGTTAACTTGGCAGTGTTTATTGAAATAAGTCAACCATAACATTTCGCGATGCACTACTGCAGGTTTGGTTAAAGCTAATGAAAGATCACAATGTCTTATAGCCAAAATGTCAAAGTATTATTTTTTCACAAGCCATGTCCTCTGCGCTACCTATATATTTCCCTACCTACCTTCTTCTACTTCTTCTTATTGTTTTTTTTCAATGCATTTTAGCAAGTCTGTAGTTACTTATATTATGCTTCCTATTATATTACACTCTTACATTTATTTTCAAAATAACAATACATTAGTCTATTGTATCACACAATACGTGCAGATATAATAATTTTACTACGGTGCAATTTAATTTTCACTTTTACAATCTGAAATATCTCATCGAACCTATTATCTCGATAATCAAATAAGTATAATAATAAAAGAGTGAAAAATAAACCACTTCGTGAGAAATGTAAGGCACGCCCTATCGTTTTTCGCCGCATATAGTGAAGTAAAGAGAAGTAAAAATACATTAGACCCTGAAGAGAAAGGTCTAGGACAACGAGACTAGCTGATATATATTATGTTTGTTTCTCTTCTTTCAAATTTCCTCTGACTATGCATGCTCCGAAAATTGCTTCCACAGCTGCAGAATCAGCGTCCAATAAAATATATATATTATAAACCTAGTGATTTATGATTTATGATTACCCTAGATATATAATCAGTGATCATTGAAAACTGCAACTGCCATTATTACCATGATTAGGCTTATAGACCTACCTACCTACCTACCTACCTACCTACCTACCTACCTATCTAACGAGATTTCTTCTCAAATTAGTGAAATCTTAACACACCTGAATACACAATACTATGTATCGAAATGTCTATTACAATGCCTAATTTCTGATACTAATAATGTATGTGACCTATAGCCTAAAAGTCTGAGGATCTATTGTTAGAAGAAAAAAAGAGCTACTGGTAAAAAAATATAACGGGTTGTAGTTCAGTTCAATGTTCAAATATGATTCTATGAAATTAAATTATAATATACATAGTTTCGTTTCCAGAACCGTCACAAAATTTAAGCATGACGATTTCTTAGAAAATAAATGACACGACGATATTGTAACAAACAATTTGTAGTATAAACAATAATTTATGCTTATAGTTTAAGATAACGTTTTTAAATTGTTAATAAGTATATAGCTGCAAAATAATTACTTAATAGTATCATTTATATCTTAAGTATAATTTCAAAATAAAATATAATCAGTGTTGGAAGTTAGAACAAGAGGAAAAAATTGAAAACGCTTTTATATAACGTATAAACATTAAACTGTAATATATTTGCCACAAAAGCATTTTATAATGCGATACCATTCAGAGACATGATTTCAATAGTTTTTGATATTAACTTGTTAAGCTTAAGACGGATATAATTTAAAGTTAATGTAATTAAATTACATAACGTATTAATGGGATATAATATTACGGCAGAATCGGAAGTAAGGAAGTAAAAAGAGGCATAGAAAAATAAATGGTAAGCGGAAACACCTACGATTAAATAAGAGTTATTAAAATAATAGATCAGTGGTAACATGAGAATAATTAATACAATTGATCCATATAATTAACATTTTTATGGCTGTTAGCAAACATTTTTAACAATGGGTTTTAGTATTATAAAATCACAGTGTTTAATGAAGATGTATTTCTTTTACTTCTGGCTGAGAACATTTTTATCAATTTCCTTCATGTAATATGTTTTGAATGAACAGATGTGATTATGTGAAAAGACTTTACTTCGCACTGATACCAATTGAAAAATGTTGTCAGTACATTTTTACAGTGGATTTAAAAATATGTTGATACGTATTTTACAACAAAATCTAATAAATAATAATTTCTTTATAAAAAATGTATTATGTACGTATTGGTATTATTATTATATACTTACGTATACTTATTGGTACTTGCATGTAATATAATAATTCTAACGCAAGGGCCAAATGAAAAATACACATTATAAACTATACTTCACTAATCACTAGTGTCTAGTTTATTAATTTTGCACTTAATGTTTAAAGCACATTGAATTCAGAATTACGCTTATTAGATAATGAGTTTTTCCTAACATATACCATTACTATAGCAATAAGATGTTAAGCATGTATAGTAGACGGTCACTGCATTCGTTAGAATCAATAAAAATCTACATTACATTATAATCACCATTGATTATAATTTATAATAAACTCAGTGATATTATATTATACTCATATCGAATTTAAATATGTTTGGGTATATATTTTATACTAAAAAAAATAGATTTGAATCTATATACCTAATATAATGTTAATGATATTTCAATGTAACTAACTTGTTATCTAGTATATTGCGGTAGTAGTAAAAACCGAAATTAAATATTTTTTTCTCGTAATCATGTTTTGTAAGATAGCATGTTTTTTTCTGTGATAACTATTTGGTTATATTTTTTATTTATTGTTGTATACAATATACGTCATACTATTTAAAGAATAACATTCTTATTTCTATTGGAACATGATAAATTATTATTTATTATCGTGTGAGAATTAATGTTGAAATAAAATTGTCATTGTTTTCAATTTCAATGTTTGTACTACTGCATAATAACTTACATTAGCAAAGTAATAAATAATACAATAACACTTGTCGAATGTATAACATAATATCCATACATAATCTCCGTACGCACGTTTTTGGACTATTTTTCTATTTCCATTTATGTAATTCTATATTCTATTATCGCTTAATGTGTTAATAATGAATACAGTAGACATGAAAATAACAACACTATAATATAGTACCGTAGACCTTAGTTGGGTACATTAGATATTAAACAAAACATTGAGCCACCATTGGGATCATATCTCATTTCCTATTAACAATACATTTGTCTTTAAGTCATAAGAGAGGTTTGTTCAATTATGAAAGGAATACTTTAATAAAATTCAAATAGCGTACATTAAACGCTACCATTACCTACTATTAATTACTGTATGCAAACTGCAGAGGAAAAAAATATCTAAATGTTCGTACTGCAACACTTTTTATGAGATATTTATTGCCCGGCTGAGGGGTGAACACATTATAAATTGTAAGCAATAATAATAAACAAACAATAAATGACTTAAACCGATAGCAGTATTTAGTCGTTATTAGTATTAGGTATTAGCAAAGGCCGTGATAGTTATGATAATCGGGAAATTAATTTAATAGCATTTTCATATCTTGTTTTAAGATTGATAAAAAGTTAGTATAGTAAGCTAAGTTTCATGATACGCATGAAAGTAGAATTACAAATTGTATTTACTTTTTTTATGTTTTTGAACTTTTTGAAATATTATTGCGTTTTTTCTTTTGATTTTTTAAATCAAAACTGTCTTTTTTTATGACCGCGACGGTGACGGTTAAACGAAATTCTACTGCGGAGGCCAATTACATATTGGTTCCAAACATTATGATTCTTTTATCACTAATCGTACAACACTGCTATCTTAGATCATATACAATAAAGTGAATACAGGCGTAGATCTATAAATCTTAAATGGGCGGTGGGAGGGGGAGGCTATTATTTTTTAAGAAAATTAAAATTTTAGAATTTTAGTACATTCCTAATAGATTATATTACACATAATATGCCTAACAATTTGTTAAAAATATTGTCAATTTAATTTATATTTTTAATTTATGGATTCCAAGACGTATCATGGTATGAATTATTTATTATATAAATAATTAGGTACAAAAATCACAACATTTCCAAAGGGCTAAAGTCCTTTAAGCCCCCTGAATCTGTGACTAATTATTGTATACAACCAAAGGGTGTCATTATAAAAGCACAGAATAACTTATTTATCACATCATAATTAATCTGTTATTCTGTGTTGAAAATACAATAAGTACTGTTATCTTTTGAAACTTACGACATTGAATAGTATATTAGACAACTACTAATTATGATTAAAACAAATAGGTACGATTATTCACTACCAAAAACAATATTATACATATTATTATTTATTACATTACATTGTTATAAATAGGTACCTAATTTTAAACATAATCAACATTTTATAATTTGTGCTGTTTAAGGTGTGTCATACTGCCCAATATTTTAATCCGTCACCGTATGTAAGTAGGTACTCTAAATAAATGACAAATAGTGGTTATTTCATTATAAACGTTTTACCTAAATCATATTTTTAAACGTTATTATTTTAAATTGGATAAGCAATAATACTCTCTCGAGATTGGTATTTTACGAAAAATGAAGTTTTTATTTAACTAATAAATATTAATTTTCTGTACCATGTTAGAAATAATGTAGTATTTTATGTGTTTAAACTAATTTTAACATACACAAATTCTTAAACTAATTGGCAGGAACCTTTGTAAGCTAAGTTTTGGACGTTAACTAATTTAATTTAAAATATTTAACAAAATAGTTTTCATGTAGCATATTATAATTTATTCAAATCATACAATTTCATTATTTAAGGACGTTTTTTTTCAACAATATTGGTCGTTTTATAAACGCGTAAAATCAGCTTAAAGGTTTATATTTTATATGAATTGTTTATTGTCGAAAATATTTAAACGGTTTTAATAGATGTACTGCTATTTATTATGAATTAAATTTAAAATATAATCGATACTACTTATTTCATTTATCACTTATGGTAGAAGATCAAATTTTAAGGTAATATTATTCAATGCACCTGGATGATTTGAAACGGAAAGTAGAATAGAACCGACGAAGAGCAGTGTCGCGTAGAAACCATAAGAATTGTAGCAGTAGTATTTTTTTTTTAAAGGATATACACCTGTAACACGATAACTAAAGAATTACTGGTGCATGCCTTAAACGACACAGGCTGTTTAGTAATGAAATTTAACCCACACGAAGAAGGCTTCGGCGGTTTTTCCGGTGTTTACGCGTACAGAAAGATCTTGGAGCACGCCACACTGGAAATAAAACCATTAAGGATAGGTAATGATAATGCGAAATTATTGTTTTATAATCGGACGTGACGTGGCACGCGCGTTTAATGGTATAATATTATTATGTTATAACTTATGATCGAATTAGGTATATTCGAATGACAACAGTCCAGAGAAAGGTTCCGTTGAGATAAAAGTGACGGTGTTGATAATGTTAATGTTATTGAAATAACCGCAGGATGGTACTAAACAAAATATTATACTCGACTATATTATCAGAAAGCTTTCTCTACTTAGGATTAGCCTGTAATAACGAATGAATAACAATGCACACGACGTAAGAATTGATAGTAGGTAGGTATCCCGAGAATCCATTTGTAATGGATATATACATAAAAATTCGTTGTCTAAACGAAATAAAAGAAAGAAAAATAAATAATAATATGATAATATGATAATAACACATGCCCAACCACTTGTTGCTCAACTAATATTTATTTCTTACAGATTGCCTGAATAGAATAATTTAAATGATTATTGATTTGTTTGTCGAAAACTTCCTGCTTATACTTTCTGCCTCGTTCTATGAAATTATATTGTGTTGTGTGCATAATACAATTATTGATATATTATTCAATAGAAGAATACAATGGTTGTATAACTTTTATAGAAATGTGGCCTACTGCGGTCGACACGAAAGCCATCTACAAGTATTTAAAAATCGTGGAAAAAAATATATAAAAGAAATGAGGATATGGATAACTTATTGTAATATCATTTAGGTAGCTAGGCTAACACATCATATTCAAAACCAGCACAACAATCATTGTTCTATTTTAAATTCTCAGGTGAGCTATGAATGAATTGATTTTACTATGTGTGCGTTTGTGTTTTTTGTGTGTATGAGTACACGATTTATAATAGAAAAAATGCTTTGATTTTCATCTTCAAAATCTTTTCTTGTAGGAAAGTTAATCTAGTTCTTATGTTTGGAAGGCAAAATTAAATATTATACAAAAAAATTATATATTTTGAAGCATTTTTTTTTTTTAAAGTTTTTTTTACAGTAATATTTTACGATAAATATTTTATGTGACCGTCTGAAAGCAATACAATTTATTATAAGGTTCATCATAAGTTGTTATTTCTGGAAATAAAAAACAAAAGTTGAGCGTTTGAACTTACAATTTTATCTTCACTCAGAAACGTTTTTCCCATAAATTTATAATCATCGAAGCATTCAAATTAAACTCGTACATTATAGTGACTTACTTGATGATGAAGTAGACACACTCGACACCTAAAACTATACAGTATAGTGGTTACATACTTTCCCATTTTTAATATTACAACTATTATTATTAGTTAAGACATAAAATGTTAAATATACCTAAGTAATCAATTGTCAGCTAATGACCCAAATGCCGAGGATTTTCTTATTAATAAAAAAAAAAAATTGTATTTAATTATGATGTTTTTGTTTTACTGCACAATATTATAGTGAAATGCAAGGAAATGTTGAAAATGGGAGTAGAATAAAATTATTTGTAATTATCCAGATTGAATGGAATAATTAATATTCGATATATTATATTGGAGACTTCCCGACGTAGGTGACTTCATGTTGCAATAATGTTGGAGAAATTACATTGTTTTTGTTCAAATACCGTTTAAATCGTCACTGAACTTTGGCTAAGGTTTGCGCTTAGTGTTTTTATTCGACTTTACTACACATTTAATCAGTAAATACGATGAAATCAATATATAATTGATTAAGTAGGTACCTACATAATAAATTAATAGTTTAAATGCATTAATTAAAAAGTAGAAATTGCGAGACAAAATAACAAAATATTTATAAACATGCACATGGAAAATGAACACCTACGAGTTGCTTATTCGAGTTATCTATTCGGAGTAATTATAACGGTAACGTATAATAAGCAAAGACTTTATACTAGTATTATAGGCTAGTATAGGCATATGAAAATAATTACTTACTAATAAGTACCTTCGCGTAATAACTCAGATAATAGCCTGTACTGATGCACTAAAGGTATAGTTGGAAATATAAAATAGATATTTTTCATAAACCTATTATTATTTATTAGTAAGGCTGGGTACTAAAAACTAAATTATTCGATACTTACAAGAGATTGTCATTTTTTTTTTTTTTTTTGACTAATACTGAATAGGTAAATCCATCATAAATTAAAAAGTAATGTACCTTATTGTAAAATTCTATATTCATAAAAGCAATGTAAAACTCTCTCCATGACTAAATATTAATAAGTTTTAAATTATGCAGGTACATAAATCTGGTATTATAAGAATTGCAAGTACTTACATTTTTTTGTATTTTAAATGCATTTAAAGGTTTTATAGTGCATTAAATGAAAAGTCCTAAATTAATTACTTAATTAATTTGGTTGATTAAAAAAATTATTTTACAGATTTGCTATGTTTTCAATACCTTAAACGCATGTTTATCATTTGTCTAGGACCTAGGTTTTACGTAGATGATAGTTAAAACTAATTGTAATTTGTGAAAAAATTAATACCTACATTTAAAATTTTTAAAATTAATTATTTCTTTTAAATATAAGTTGTTTTTAACTTTTTAATCGATGTTTCCCTTAAAATACTTACATGTTTTATATAAGAAGAGAAAAATTATAGATATCTGTCTTTCAATAATAGCTATCTGTTTTTTACACTGATATTATATTTCGCATATTCTTTTATAAAAATATTTTATAGAAAACGAACATAATATTAATAAAATGAACAAACAAAGAATAGTTTTCAAGGTTAAAATTCATTTCACAACAATATGATATGTACGTTCTATAGATTCTATTCAATAGTAGGTAGAATACCCATCAAATTTACAAGTTTTTTTTCCCAAATTTGATTGATTGGTGCCATATTATTAATGGCTTAAAATATACGTGACAAACAATAAAACTATTGTTGAAAAGTTTAATATTTTATTGTGGTTGAGTTTAAACGTAGTTAGGCTATTTTAATGCAAATACTTGTTTTAAGTATTTTTTAAAAATTTTATAATAAATAGTATCTATTTTACTAAAAATGAAACAATTATTTTAATTTAAAATCTATATTTCTTGTCATGATATTTTTATTTTAAATGGCTAAATGGATTGAAATATCAACAATATTTGTTATAAAAAAATGTTGTTTTATTACTTAGGTATTTATAATTCTCAAAAATGTATTAAAATTTTTTTTACACATAGTACTTTACAGGTTTTTCAGACATACGTACATGTTAAAAATACAAAGGAGATTAAAACTTTGTGGAATTCACACCATTTTATACATAATATTAAGTTTTGATCAGCGTATAATTTAAAATAGGTAATCATAATCGTTTCTTTGTATTAATTATATTAGTTGAAACTCGTTTATTATTCACCTGCTGCTGAACTAGCCTATCCTTCAATTTTTAAACAGTTTTTTTTTTATTGATTAATTTGAAGCATCCTCTTACTGACAACTAACTAAAACATTTTCTGCATAAATTCTCTATACTATATATTAATATTATATAAATAAATTGCAGTTTTCAAATAAAAAAATTAACAGCGATAATTATACTTAAAAAGTAATTATATTATTGAATTAATAATAATATTAAATAATTTACTGTTGACTTTGAGTAGACTGCACGTTGTCCATTATACCCACCTAATTATTTAATTCTGATGTAAAAAGTGTATTACGTTTGGTTAAACAATAATATTATTAATTAACTATTAAATACCACAAACTATACAATCCATAGTTTTTGATCATAGCTAATTTGACTATTTGGGTTGTAAACATTACCGATATAATATGATAAATACATAATATGTATGTGTTGTACATGAAAAATAGGAAGCTGTAATAGTTATAAGTACTGAAAAATGTTAAGTTGAGACAGTGATTTTTATATTATATAATGTGTCGAAAAATATAGTCAATAAGTATACAAAACACGCAACTAATCATTACAATGTGTATTGAGTATACGAGATGAATAATAATAATGTGAAATGAAAATAATAATATGTACGTAATTACGGAATAAAATATATAAATACGGTTTAAAATCGTAATTATTTCTTTATTGGCATGGATAATATTATGTTTTATTCAAAGTATTCATTTTCTAGACTTTTAATAAATATAAAGAATAAAATATATTAGACATAGTATAATAATTAAAAATCAACAAAAAATATTTGAACCCAAGTTTCAATTTCATGTATAATATTATTATACTATATGTCTATATATTCATATTGTTGGAATGATAAGCTTACAATTTAAAACAATATCAATTACTCGAAAAACAGTGTATCTTTCGATGATCGATTCGTACATAGGTAATATCATGATAATTAATCTTTTTACTTATAGAAATTAGTATGACGAAAGCGTGTACAATTAAACATTAGTAAGTAGTTAGTTGTTATTTAGTGATTGATTATAATTTATAATAGTTTACAAAAGTGCACAGTTACTTCAACTTTCAAGTATGATTTTATGACATTAATTTAATGTTTAACTACATCATATCATACCACAATAGTTCTTGTTTCTATTCAAAGAAGCAATACTATTGGACAAAAGAGGCAGTGATTTTTTTAACTTGTTACAACGCGTTACATGACGCAAATCAATAAAACGTGTAGTCTTAAAAATAGTAGAACAAAACATATCATAAATATGTAAGTATATTTAATTTAATTTCATACATACATACATACATACATACATAGGTACATACATACATACATACATACATACATACATACATACATACATACATACATACATACATACATATGAGTACTGGATCCCATTGAGAGACCTTATATAATATAATATAAGTAAAAGGTCCTGTAAATGTTTGGTTGGAACTGTGTGTTTGGCTTGATTTAGGTGTTATATGATCGATACAACTACCCATCGTCGTAGGTCAGTTTAAATTTTAAGACGTGACTGATATTGAATCGCAATAAAATATAAACGTACAAATAAATAGGTAACAAATTAAAAAATAACTTTTTCGCGTTCACTGGTTCGGATGCTGCCTCCGCGTAAACCGAAACGGGCATGTGTATTAATTTTCGGAGGGAGACCGAATGTCATAAAGAGTTGATATTCGCGGACGTAGAGTTCGATGACTCTGCTGCCGTCGCCATCATCATAATATTATACAAAATATTGACTCTGAGGTCTTTGCCGCACAGCGCGAGGCCTTCGAAAGGTTATCTCATCGGCACTGCCCTCATCACTCCTACGCCCGACGAACACGTGTGTATTTTATATATAGATGTAGACGAGTATGGTTCAATGATCACCATACGTAATATAAACTGTGTGTGTGTGTGTGTGTGTGTGTGTGTGTGTGTGTGTGTGTGTGTGTGTGTGTCAGTGGCACAACGAAGGGATGGACTTCTGATTCAGCCCCACCACCTCCCTTTGAACCATGGTAGATACCCACTTTGTAAATATAATAACTTACATTAAACATTTTTTTTTATTTTACCGACCTAGTTTATAACTTACCTATAAATAATAATTACTAATAATAGGTTATAAACTAGGTCGGTAAAATAAAAAAAATGTTTAATGTAAGTATATTAAGTATATTAATTATTAATATGTGTTATAATAGTTAGTTATATTATAATAATATTCAAATACATATTGTATAAATGTGTGTAAAAACAATGTAATTGAAATGCATTTCTTGATTTATAACTCTCCCTCCCTCCACCACAAACATACACAAGAAAATCCTGGTTACGCCACTGGTGTGTGTGTGTGTGTGTGTGTGTGTGTGTGTATGTTTATTAATTATTACCTGTTTATGTAGGCAATGTATGCACACAACCCTATTCACCGTTTCACCACTCACCACTGCCAGCGGCGTTATGTATAGCCGTATAGGTACACAGAAAACTAATTATACAGGTGTCAAATACGTAAATTAAATCACAAACACGTGTCAATTATAATAAAATAATTATTAATAAAATTCGGGGTTCAGATGAAAAATACATTAATCTACTTTTGGAATCTGATAATTCGATAGGTACCAATGTACCATAGATTTGTCTACATATTATAATGTCTCCGAAACGATGTAAAACTTAATTCCCAAGATAGTTCTAAAATCTAGTGTGCTCTGTATTATAGTACCTGTCCGTATTATTACCTAGTAGAAATAACTGATACTGAAAATAAAAACAGATGTATTTATTATGCTCGGTATTCATATTATCAAAAATCAGCAACAATAACAAATCATCAATTAATAATTATAAATATTTTATATTTAAAATATGTGTTGTTACCGTTGATAGTCGTTGACTAACACGAGATAAATCATCCGATGTGATCCCCTGAATTAGTTGGATTCCTTTACATAATAATAATATGCTTACGCTATTGCTACTGTACAAAGTGTATTATAGGGCACGAGTTTTGTGTTAGTGTGTGCGTGTGTGTGACAACAGTGTCTGTGCACTGTCTACAATACTATATTATGCTTTTATCACCAGTCCGTTAACGATGACGACGACAACAACATCTAGAGTTGTTTCACTCGCCAAGGTGTGTCGACAATATAAATATCGCCTTATCATCGTACACGGACATATACTACATGACTTGTGTACTACGACGTGAATAACACAATTTTTAAGGTCCGGTTCGAGAATAGACGACCTCGCGATACGTGTTTGAGTTTATAAAATATATTAAAGCCTAAACGGTACTTTACAACTGTTCCAAATAATGAGCAAAAAGAAAACTTTTTTTTTAATTTCAGGGTTCATCACGCAACAATGTATTTACACATTACATCATGTCAACATAACGAGTATGTTTTAATATTCTGTTAAAATGTGATACTCTGGGATTCATGACTTTTCACGAATAATTGATTTAATTTAATTTAGTTATATCAAAGCATTCTGGTATATTAATACAATGCTTCGATTCGATATACCACATATTAACCTATTTAGAATAGTTTATTTAAGCTCGTCAATGGTGAGATATTAGGTTGGGTACCTACATAAACATGTCATAAACCACTATTTCGAAAACGAAGAAACCTTTCAACGACCTTAATACATGTGTAATAATCATAATGTGTTATGTAACATATGAGTGAATATAACTGCATTTTTCCAGAATATTTAATATATACATAAATAAATACGCTGTTCAGCTGTTCTCACACAAAATACATAATGCGACTTTATAATATACACACATAATAGGTAAAATATACACATTACACATAATATAATATGTTAACAAGTAACTGTTAAATTGTCCGTAAAATAATTTTTTAAATAATTTTTTTAATCGTACATGAGACAAAATTATGTTGGCACATATTGATTTCAATATATTAGTTATTCATAATTTTGTAAACCATAAAATCGATGGTTATAATTATTAAACAAGACAAATATTACGAGAAACAATATGTATGCGCAACGCGCATTTTAAAAACAAATGTCTTAGATAGTTAGGTTATATAATTTTTTACTTGAAATAAAAACAATTTTTTAAGAGTTAATGACGAATAAAATGTGTAACCTATAATAGACCAGGACAGTTTGAACCTACAAAATAACTCTTTCCCACCTCCCTATAGGCTAAGTTAGTGCGAAGTTGTAGAGTATAATATAGGTATAATTTATGATTCTTATAAATCTTAATAAATTGAATATTTTCCTTTTGCGCAGGAATAATGATCCCTGTTTACGTGAGCTGCAGAAAAAGGATCTGCGTATGATTTAGTGGGACCGACGTGATGATCACAGAAATGATGACTAGCTCCGTACTGCCTACTGGGGGTGGCAAGATAAAACGTTCGAGTTTCAAATCCCGTGGCGGTGCTGGACCTCACATCAACCGAACAGGGAGCTTCAAAGGCTACCAGACGATCCGGGTGTCGGTGCCGTCCACCATGGTCGCCGAGCTGGCGTCAAAGTTCAACGCGGTGGTGGTGGACGCCAACCAGGGGGACTCGATGCAGGACATCATGAAAAAAGTGAACAAAACGCTAGCCAAAGGCTCTACGGCCAGGACAAAGGTCACTGCAGTTCGGGAAAAGGGCGTCGTGGTACGGGCCACGGTCGAGAAGTTCGAGTCGACCTCGCAAAAGAAGCGTTGTATTAACCAGATGGTCGTAGTGCGGACCAACTCGAACCAGCGGATAGCAGCAGAACGTCCTACTGCCATAAAACAGCCGACAGCTGTAGAACATCCTACTGCCATACAACAGCCGACCACCGTAGAACAACGGAAAGTCGCAGGTCATCTGACTTCCGTGGATTATCTCACTGCCGTACAAAAGCCGTCTGCCGTGGAACAGCGGAAGGTCACAGATCATCTAACTACCGAGGAGCACAATATCGCCGTACAACAGCCGACTGTCGTAGAAGAGCAGAACGTCGTAGATCATCTGACTGGAGTGGAACAGCAAATCACCATGCTACATCCCACTACTACAAAAAATCCCGCAGCTGAACCACGGAAGACTATCAACCAGCGGACGTCGTCGTCCGTAGTCAAAAAGCTCTTAGTGCAGTTCGAAAACGGTAAAAAACCGTCGAAACCCAGTGTTTTGGGACCGAAGCCAATCGTTACGACTCGTAGTATTAGGCGAAATGAACGGAGGCCACCGCTGCAAAAGGACACGACCGTCACGGTGGACAGACATTTGTTGAATAAAGACAAACGGTTATCGATTGCCAGAGATCCCGATGCTCAGTTAGAAAGTGTTTTAAACGCAATGCCCGCGCCAAAAAACCTGCAGCACCCTATGAGAAGTGAGCAATCACCAACACGAGAAGACTTGAACCAACAGCAGCCAACGGAAAGGCAGCGACCACCTCCACGAGAAGACTTGAACCAACAGCAGCCAATGGAAAGGGATCGATCGCCACCACGAGAAGATTTGAAGCAGCAGCAGCTAACGGAGGCGACAACTCCGGTCAAGTCACCGCCGCCGCTTCCGCTGAAACCGAACTGTTCGTTTCTGCATGGTTGGAAACGGCCGACGACTTTGACGACAACCACCGCTGCTTCCACTACCCCCACTACAAATACCCCCACTGAATTTACCTCTGCTACAACCACTTCCACTACAAGTACCTCCATTACAACCACCCCTACTACAACTATCCCAGCTACAACTACATCCACTACAACTACTCTCACCACAACCACCCCTGCCTACAATAAAGGTGGACGACATAGCGTCGGTGAGGTACAACCATCGCAACTGCTGTCGTCTCTAGTCGTCGCGTCTCCCACTCATTCCGTGATCGCGTCCCTAGCTGAAGCTACCCTCACCGCGACTGGCTTCGCCACGGACACCACTGCCCTAACCACTGACACCACTACCGAAATTGGTTCACACAACTACAATTACATCGTCGGTGAAGAATCCATCTATGAAGAACTACGCTACATACGACTAACGTCAACCGACTCTGGCACCCACAAAACAGAAGCGCCGAATGTCGTGTTGGAGAGTCCATATGTCGTATTGGAGAGTCCGTACGATCACTACTCCACGATTGATGGTGGCGAGCAAAATATATACGACGTTGTTACGACCGCCACGACCGCCTACGAAGACACCAGCTACGAGACGGTCCAACCACCGTTGCCCCCACTACCGACGCCACCACCGGTCATTTCCGTCACAGTCGTCGACGCGTCACCGCAACAACTTCCAGTCGACAGTGATAGTGACGAAAACGGTTACCAAGAAAAAAAAGAGATGTGTGATAACTCGGTGGAAATTGACAACAGCATTTATGGAATCAATCCTCCGTCGGAATCCACTTCATCTGGTAATAAAAAAAAAATATTATTATTCTTCATACCTATGGAGAAAAAATGTACCATAAATGTAATATACATATTTTGTCAATTCCAATAATCCAACAATACAATTTTGGTTTATCGATTTAATACAAGATTCCTCATAATTTGTTCTTACTGTATTAAAATAAGTTAAACATTTTATTAACTTTATAAAAATGACTACAATTTGCAAATTATTTCATAGATAATCATGCATACGGTTTCAAATTTAAATACAAGATTCCATATTACAAGTTTATTAATGGAAATTAGAAAAATTAAATTTAGTGTTAAATCTTAAATCATTAAATATTTTTAAGAGCGATTGAAGTTATTACAGCATTGAATAATAATATTCAAACGTATCTATTACATAATAACGATTTATCTTCAACCAATTTTTGTATTTAGTTATTATTAAAAAAAATATTGATCGTAAAATCTTGAAACATTCCACTATTAGTTAAAATATCATTTATAAACTCAATTATGAATTCAAAATATTTATACAGACATACATTTTAAGCTATCTATATAGGCGTTTGAAATTTTTGAATATTGTTGAAATATATTTGTATGTTCTGAATCACGCAATACACTTGACACCTAATATACGGCAGAGCGGTTATCTACTTGCCCACTTTTTTAATATTTAATATACTTCTTCAAAGGTGTCACATCGGATAGCGTCAGTGTGGACAGAAACAGTAAATTTGACGAGGATGATGGTTGGGTGGATGTTCCTTCCTCTGAAGAAATTATTTTAATACCGTATCCGTGAGTATATTCAAATATACATTACAATAATTCTATTTAAAAGTTGTATTTTTGTCAGTATATTAAGTTGTGTGTACCAAGTATCAAATATATTTTTAACCATTAGATTTAATCATTAATATTTAAATTTATATTACATTTTAATATTAGATATAATATTGTGTTTTATTTTAAATTATTATAAATGTCTTATCAATTCAATTCAAGTTAAAAATAATCTTAATATTATTCTACGTACGCCGAAGTATGATTTTCATAATATATATGCTAGGTACCTTGAAAACTAGCTATACTATAAATACTATACTTCTAAAAATAAAATATATACCTACTTATATCACATTGTTTCGCATGTTTATCAGTTCCAATAGATTTCGTCAAAAGCCAAAGACAAAGAAGTCAAATTCAAAACCATTTTCAAAACTAATTCATGGGCTCTTGTATAAAGATCAAAGTAAGTTATCGAAGATACCTATTCTAATATAAGTTAAACGCTATGTACGCTATAGGCGTTAATGAATAATTATACATCAAACGCCTTAAAATATACAATACTGGCAATATATTATACTCATAAGTATAATATATTATTATTAGTTGTTAGTGGTTATTTTATGGCTAATTTTAAGTATTATAAATTAATAACTAACTAACTATACATGCAATGAATTACAATAGTATTACATAAGTATTTATTAAATCGATTGATGTACAAATCAAAAATTCAGTAAATATTGTACTTACAGTAAATTGTATTAATCCAATAAAATCTTTTAAATATTTAGACGATTAAGTAATCACTAATTTGTTACAGAAAACCTGTGCGTTTTGTAAATAATTAATAAAAATGATGAAAAATGCATTTCAAATTTCAATTCATCATAATATAAATAAATCTACTGTTTTATTCTAATAACTAATTTTCGTGAATATACAATAATAAAAAAAAATAGATATAGGGTGACAGGGCCGATCCTCATAGTCGATGCTTAGGAATAAGTATTGCGTATAGGTATAACTCAAATGAGTTTCATGAATGAGACTTTGACTTATCAATTACAAAATAGTTAATTAGTTATAACTTATAACTTATCAAGTATTTTAAGTTTTGATGGGTGGAGTGGAATGGTATTTACCTGTAAAATATTGGGCAGGAAAATTGCTTGTTCGAAATTCAATTTGTATACTACGAATTTCTCCCTTTATTAAAAAAAAAAAATGAAATACTTAAAAAATGAAAAATATAATTTTTTAACTATTAAGTGTCAACAAAACAAATCAACCTGTATTATTATTATTTATTAATGTACTATTCTGTACCAAAGTATTAGTTAAATGAGACCCACCCAGTAATCAAACCGCAGTTTTGTTTTAAAATATAAAAAAATAATGAAAAAGTCTCTATGCTGTTAGTAAGTTTAAATGTACCTCATCATCATTAATTAAGTCACAGTAATTAATGCGTTAAATTTGAATTATTTAATTAAATCGTTGTATAGGTACGAAAAACAATTCAGAGCTAGTCTCTATTCCTATAAGGTTATTTTATTTTATAATTTATTTAGATTAATATTTATTATTTATTATCCTAATATCGCGTATACGGTATGTACACGCGTACCTATGTTGAACTTATTTTGACCAAAAACATCGCAATTATTATAATTATAAATTATAATAATGATGACGTATTTACATCAAAATATTATATTATTGTTATTAACTTATATAAGTCAACATAGAATGGTTGAATATATTCGTAATAAAAATAAGTTAAAATTAGACTAAATACTTTGAAAATTGTATTGTGTACCTATAAACAATAATATCATACATAATGGCAATAAATAAGTCTTTACGATAAGGTATATTTTTTGAAATTTTTGAATCAAAAATTGGTGTTGCATAAATATTCCCGTTTTACCGTATTTTTTTTCCCAATTACTTTGATAAGTTCTAATGATCCCCGAAGTACCAACTAAATTTAGTTTGCTCAAAGTTGAATATTGAAGCATTTTTTTTTTCTGCTATAAAACATGATGACAGACACAACAATACACAATACACACCTTTGTAAAAAAACATTCATCGCTCCGGTCTGATTCTAAAATACAAATACAAATTGTATTATTATAAATTAAATTTTTGTCATTGAAATATCTTGACCAAACTAGGTTGGTAAATTTGAATATAACTTTTTATACAAGTAAACCGGTTTTATATTGCATAGTTTTTAGTTCCAAGGCCAAGATCAGATGGTATCCAGATGGACTTGTAAATTGCAATACATTACGAAAATCCGTTTTAATGTCAAATAAGTAGCTACTTTTTTAACAACTTTTAAATCTCAGATCGTCAAAACCAACCGCGTTAAGAATAATTTGTATTAAATAACCTATAATTTCTTGTTTTTATTTTATTTATTATTTAAATTTGCACATCAAACAAGTTTATGTAATTTAAAAAAATGAATACATAATAAATATCGATAAGCATTTAGATGTACAATGATTAACATTAACAAATATTAAACCCTGTGTAAGGTTGATGGCCAAAAAAACATGCTCATTTTTAGCTTTTATTTATTGTGTTATGATGAAAGAAAAAGCTATTTTTGCATGCTATTATTAAATTTTAATCATTCAAAACTGTATTCAACTTTGAGCGCATATCAACACAATACCTATAAACAGTATACACGCAATGTTACCATAATGGTAAGGGCTGGTGGAATCGATAGAAAACCAAATAGCTCACCAAACAATGCGACTATGTGCGAGGTTAAGTGACGACCATTATAATTAAATAGGTAGGTATTTGCTTTTAAGCTTCAGCCTTGCGATAAACGAATTTCTTTTCGTTGGGAGACGATGGTAGAATGTTGTAATTCGATTCACATGGCATAAATGGTTCATTCGGATTTTATTTTTATTGTTCACTATTATAATTGAACTACCACGTGTGGTATAGCGATGCTGCTATAATAGTTCAGCAACACCATCGCCGCTGTCTGTAGGAAACATGCCCACGATAGTGATTCGTTAAACAGCGCGCGGGTTTGGACAAATGTTTATGTAATTCGTTGCCCGGAAGATTATGTTGATTGTTGTGAGTCCGTGTGTGCGTGGGTTGTGACGAGATAAAAATAAGAAGAAAAAAAAACGAACAAATTAAAAGGAGAAATAAAAAACCTGTTTACCCTCCCAACCATGTAAAGTACTCCTTTTCTGCACTAGAATAACACCATGTATTTCTCCTACTCGGACAACACTCCCACTTCCATAACAGTCCAAGGTCCATGCTGTCTTATCCGTCTCCTCGTCGACCGTCGTAAGACACGGGTAATCGAAAAGTGAAAGTGCGGTGTACTAGACGTGTAATCACCAACGACAGCAGTGTTTGATGCAACGTCGTTACTAAAGTACGAAACTACCGCCGCGTTTGTTATTAAAATAACCATTTAATTTTGATCAGTGACAAAAATGAGTGATTTATACAATAGGGAAACGATTTGCCGAGCAACCATCTGTCATGCCATCTTCCTATTATTGTAACTCTCAAACGCCACCACCTTTACCACCAGCCAGAACTCAAAGGCGCAGGAAGTCACTATTTATTGATAAAGGTTTGATCTCACCCCCCGTAACGGTTATAAAAGCACACGACTCGAATACATAAAAGATTTTACATTAAAGCCACTCACAGAAAAGTATTGTAGTATAACAGTCAATTATTATTTCAATATTTTAATTCTATCTTTAAGACGACCTTTGTGATATTAACGCATTCACGTTTGTCATTTGTTAATGTTTTTGGTTTTGCTTATTCTTACATCACAAATATTTAATAATTTCAACAAAACAAAGTATTAACAACTTGAATTAAACAATAATACATCTTAAAAAGTGCCTCATATAACACCTATTTGAATTAAGAATACTAATACCAAATTAAAGCTAAGGAAACTGTATAAATTATTAGTTATTGTTTAAAATTATGACTGCTTAGTGGGTTATAACTTGAGAATGATAAATGATTAATGATAATTATCAAACATTTTTGAGGATGACACATGATTGTACACACTCGAAGGTCGTATCGTGGGAAGAAAAAATATTACAAATTATCATAACCTAATAACATTTTTTGATTGTTTAACTACAATATTGTTTACTGCTATAGGTAATAGGTATTGATAATGCTTTAAATAGGTAGGTAGTTTTAAATTATAACCGAATTATATTTGTTGATAGTTAGTATTTAAAATATTTATAGGTATTTAATGAAAACTTAAATAAAATGGGATCTTATGTTTTTCTTTGTGAAAGGAAAATACATAATCACTAGGTAGTTACACAAATATAAAGTTATCTAGATGAAAATATAAATGAGTGCCGTAATCTTACCGAAACAATTAGCCAACTGTAAATAAACGAGCGTGTGCTTCAACTAACCATACGATTTTGCATTTCTGAGGACACGCCTTTTTAACACATTAAATTTACCGATGCTTTCTTTAGTTTCTATATCGTCACAATCCGTAATTAGTTTCATAAAGGATGTCCCTGAACAGCTTAACTACAAAAAAAATCCACGTGATTTTCTAAGTGAGCAACTGTTAAGTGTAGTATTGAAGACAGTTTTCCTCGAAGGGAAATTCGAGTCGCAAGAGCTATCTTTATTTTTTGATAATGGTAAGTTGTATACTTACTACTAATAAACTGTTTAATAGCGTACTATAAATAGACATTTTATTTTTAAAAAAAAGTACAATATATTTTTACATTTGTACAATTTATACCGATGCATTTTAATAATTTAATATAGTACGACAGTTTAATTGTTTTCTTAATTACAATCTGGTATGAACCATTTTAATAATAATATAAAATAATATTATACATGTATTTTTGTTACCTATCCAATATTTTATTAAAAAAATTGTGTTCATTAGATATTGGGAATACTGTAAACCAAGAAATACCGGAGAATATCTATGTTTTCGATTCATTTAGTTCAGATTCCTCTGATGATGATGGAGACAATGTCAAAAGGGTACCAGAATATCCTTGTAAAGATCGAGTTTTGCCAGCCCCGCCAAGTGGTCAACGAAACTACGGACTTGGCCCACTGGTCAATAAAGCCAGGAAACGATTTAAAAAAGGGTGGTCATTTGGATCACTTAAATCACTTGGCAAAAATCGGATAGGAAAATTAAGCCAAGGGAATTTAACAAGTGAATTTGGTGAGTGAAGATTTAAAGTTTGAATAATTAATATATTGTACATTATAAACAATTTTTTGGTCTATAGACAATAGAACATATGAGAGCACATCAGATAAAAGTATTGACAAAAGTTTAAATTCATTGGCGAATAGTAATAGTCCGTCTTCATCTGTTTTTTATATTCCCATATATAAACATATTATGTAAGTATTCAAATTTAAAATTACTTAGGCATGACATCTAATATATTATATCCAATGAAACACAATTAAAATAAAATATTAATTTACAGAGATAATGGTAACATTCGGCCTGTGAGGATTAGAAGCAAACCACCATCGTCTATTGATTCGAGACGTCTAAGTGTAGCTGTAGCAAGACCAAGTTCACCACCACCTCCTCCACCAGTAAAACGACATTCAACTGGTAAAATTATATTATATTTATTAATTTTATATAATATCTGTATTTGGACATATATATTATAGTTGGATAGTGGAAAGGACAAGTGATGTAACCCAGATAGACAACAAAATTTATAATGATATATATATATTATATATATTATAGAGAAATAATAAAATATACACATTTAAACATTTTCCCCAAGTGCCCCGTGCCTCGTGGCAAATACATCTCCGCACAATGCGGCAATTATTATCTCTTGATAATTATGATTTTAATAATGATTTAAAATACCGAAGTATGCCGTATATCGATGCCGCGTGGCTGGCGTTGCCGAAAATACGTGCACACAGAAGCGAGATAATCGAGCGGGTTTCTTTTGATGTAAGTAGACCGTCTATTAGGCTGATTCAAATAAATTACAAAATGTTGCCACTTGCCACACGACATCTAATGAGGCCTCGGAAAACGAATTTTTGTCGTTACAGTCAAATGTTAGAGCCGTCTGAACGCGCCTAAAATACCTTCAAATCGTGCATGTTTCAAAAATATTAACGTTTTAGTCGCTTCTAGGTTCCTGCAGAGAAATTTTAATTTTGTGGATAACATAACTGGCCTCTCCATAAACAAAACAACTAATACATAATTTTTCTCAAGTTACATAAACACAAATTCCTAAAATCAATTTTTGGTTGAAAATTTGAACAAACAAATGTAGCAATTCTTAAATAATTGTTTACAAAAGTATTTACATTTTAGTCCCTCCTGAAAAATTTCATTTTTGTGGATTACATCAATTGGCTTTTCCACCATTATATTATGTAAATAACTTTTATGTATAATATTTTAGGAAACACCACGTATGGGTCTTTGCCCCGTTCAATTTACAATTCTAAAGGAAGGCCAGGCAATTCGTTGGACAAGAGTAGCACTGAATCAGCATCTGAGAATGGTATTATTTTAAATTAAATCATTATTCAATGTAGTTTCATATTTATAATAACTCAAATTATTTTAAAGGTTCAAACCAAGGTTCTGATTTGTACATGCGATTTGCTGATGAACCATTGTATCAGTTTTATGCCGCTGATATATCTGAAGTATGTTTTATTTTAAAATTATTATTTGAAGATATTTGTACTTATACTGTATAATATGTATTTTACAAATCAATGAATTACCTACCTATATGTATCTGATAATATTAATCTTGAGTTTTAATTGTTTTTGTAGAGGACAAAAAGTGTTTTTGCTGGTGACATGATGGAAGATTGTGATGGTTATGAAGAAATTAGTTCAATCACAAGTAGACCATCTGCTCTAGAGCTTATAACACCTTGTACATCTGGTCATGGGCAACATAGATCTTTATGGTGTGAAGTTCCAGAAGTAAAAAATAGTGGTATTATAGGTATGTTATTTAATAACTATTAAAAATGAAGAAAACATAATTAGTTATGTTATCGATTTTAATAGACTCGTTAACACCAAGAGAGCGAAAGTTACAAGAAGCCAAGTTTGAATTAATAACTTCTGAAGCATCTTATTTTAAATCTCTAACTATCCTTGAGAAACATTTCATAAATAGTCATTCAATGAACGATGATACAATATTAAGTAAAAAAGATCAAAAGATTTTATTTGGAAATGTTAATCCAGGTAAGTAAATCACAATATGTTTATTGTGAATAAAATTATTGCAGGTTGTAAATTGTAAAATATTTTTTGTTTTAGTACGAAAATGTTCTGAAAAATTACTGGCGGCATTAGAAAAATGTTGGCAAGACAACATACTGCTTAGTGGACTTAGCGAAATTTTATACACACATTCTAAAGAAAACTTTGACATTTTTGTAAAATATTGCTCAAATCAAATTTATATAGATCGTACTTTAAAGTGCTTAAGGTAAAATATTTTATATTAAATAAGAATTAGAGCAAACATTTAAGAATGCTTAACTTTATTTTAGAGAGAATCAAAAGTTCAATGAAGCTTTACAAAGACTGGAATCAGATCCAAAGTGCCAATCGCTCTCTCTTCATTCGTTCCTAATGTTACCTATGCAAAGAATAACTAGATTACCTCTACTCGTTGATGCTATTTTGTCACAAATGGATTCAAAAGAAAATTCATTAGAATATCAAATGTGTGAATTGACTTTAGCTTCTTTAAATGCTGTACGTATGATATAGTTTTGTTTCAACTTAGGGTTTAACAAACATTAATTTTATTGTTAGTAACTTGTTATATTTTTACTTTGTATTAGATTGTACAAAACTGCAATGAAAGTACTAGAAAATTAGAACGTTATGAAGAAATGTTGTTACTTAGTCAACAATTAGAATTTTCTAGTAAAAAAGAAATGAAAGCTATGTCAGTAGCTTCTAGTTCACGCTGGCTAGTTCGTTCTGGTTCTATGTTGCATTTGACTGTTCCTGATGGAAAATTAACATTTAGCCGAAAAATGATACGACCAACTAAACTTTACTTCTTCCTATTCAACGATATGTTTTTCATAGCAAAACGCAAAAGGTATTTCATTGTATATTAATATAATAATACTAATAAAAATATTTACATCTATATTTTTACAGTGACGGAAACTATACAGTGGTGGACTACTGTGCAAGAAATTTTGTAGAAATGGAACATACTACTGAATCAGTACTTACTTCATCCTATAAGAATCTATTGAAGCTAACTATTTTAGAAAATCATGAAGCAAAGACTATTGAAATGGTATTTAAGATTCTGGTTTTTAAATCTAGGTTTAACTGTGTAAGTAATGTTTGTTTTAAATATTTAAATAACTTTACAGTTATTGAGTTGTGATTCTGAATCTTCGAAAAAACGTTGGATTGAAGCAATGTCTCCTCCTATCAGCTCCAATCCTGAAGAAACACTATATAATGAATGGGACTGTCCGCAAGTGTTTTCAGAACACCCGTACGTTGCTATCCAACCAGACGAACTGTCTTTACAAAATGGTGACATAGTAAAAGTTTTGACTAAAATGAATGATGGTAATATTATTGTTGCAAGTTACAAATTGTTTTTAAATGTGGACATTAACAATATATTTTTAAAACTTTTAATTTATTATAGGATGGTACCATGGGGAGCGGATTCGTGATGGTGAGAAAGGTTGGTTCCCTGGTAATTACACATCAGAAATAGCATCACAACATGCTAGAGCAAAAAATCTTAAACAACGTTACCGTTTGTTAGCCATGTCTGGAAGTTACCTGCAGTCTCGACAAGATAAAATTAAAAAAAAAAAAAGTAGCCAAATTATTGAAACTAAATTATTGTTATAAGAAAAAGTCTACATTTTTTAAATAATAGGTACTCCCACTAACAAGTAAATCAAATATTATAAAACAGATGTTTATTGTTAATGATCTGTTCTGTTTTTGATTTAAACTTGTAATTATATACTATTAGTAATTAATATACATCAAAATGTATTCCAATAAAAAAAAAAAGAATAGAAAAATTAATTTAAATCTAGTAAGACAAATAATATCAAATGCCTGAAGAAAACAAAAAATACAGAAATATACATTAATTTGACTATTGAATTATGATATTATGTTATGTTTAATTTACCGGTTAATTTATTTTGTTTGTGTAAAACTATTTATCCTTTTTGTACTTACCTTGACAAGGTTAAATACTTAACCTCGCTCATTTAATTTTAATTAAATATATGTAAATAATTATTGTTTATGATTTTATTTTTATTATGCATTATTGTTACTGTTATTTACAATTATTATACTTTTTATGGTTTTTACTTCAAAATAAAGTACCAAAAAAAAAAATTATGCTTATCATATTATAGTTTGTAATGTGTATTAAATATTTTGTTAAAGTTGTTTTGGGAACACTCCTAAGTTATTATGTACCTACCTACTATTTAGTATTTAGTCATTATAGGAAATTTGTTCAATAGGTAGGTAGGTAATCTGTTGATGGTTGATGCTCATGACTAGGGTTTCGGATTTATAGAAGTTTGCATGTTTTCTAATATTCATTCAAAACATAGCTTAGTGATGTAAAAATCTGTTTCATAATACTAGGAGTCTATAGTAGGTAATTTAATTTTTATACAACGTAAATTTACATATAATTTTTACAACGTAAATATTAATAAAATTATGAATAAAAATATTTTTCTCATAAAAGGAGTAGTCAAAATGTTTTGGTTTTTAAGACATGCCTATTTTTAATGATTGTGGATATTTTAAGGTTATATTTAGTGATTTTTTAATGAATAAATTTATGTATATTTTAAGGTTTTTAAGTCTCTAGCCTTACTTATGAGTTGTGACTATTACAGAGATTCAAAACTTCAAAATTATGAAAATATTATGTGTGACACTTAGCCATTATAATATTAATTAGGAATTTAGGATATAAAAGACAAATCTATTTATTGATAAGGTTTTTGAGGTATAGTTATATAATTCAAAGTAAATATAAAATAATATTATTTTTATGTTTGTGAATACGTTAAGGACTTATAGTGGTTGTAAAATCATTATATTAATTGCAACCTGTTTGGACCAATTAAATTTATTAAATTTATTTATATTTAGGGTTTGGACGACTTAAGAGCGAAACAGTGTGACATTATTTCTCACAATATTTTATTATTTGTTTATGAAGAGCCAACACATTTTCTTCAAGGAAACATAATGTTAACCTGAGAGAGTTAACACACTTCCTCCAGGTAAATATTATGCTGACCTGGGAAAGTTTACCATTGGGAGAGTTTATTAGTTTTCAAAATCGGGTGAGCTTACCACCACTCTTTAGACTAGGTACTTATTTAAAGGCGCAATTACAATCAAATAATATAATAGTTCCAAAATATAAAGCAATATATGCATCCATACACTATGTTTTTTTTAATATTTTTATTTTTTATTTTTTTATATAAACTTTTATATACTGGTGATAATAATAATAACAATAGTGCTACTAAACAGGTATGGAACTTAATAGGGGAGGTTATCAACAAAAATGTCAAAAATAGCAAACTCATTTCTTAAATTATTCATGAAAATCAACTGATCAATGTCAATACGAACACAAATAAATGTGTTAATATATTAAATAACTATTTTGCCTCTGTGGGTGAAAAAATTGCAGGACAAATTCAAAGTGATAACGAAATACCTAATATAATTAATTCTACAATAAATAATACAGAGAATAGAGATAGCTTTAATAATGATAATTTACATTATTTAAATTTTACGGAGAAAGATATGCTCTTCATTATTAAAACATTAAAAAAAAGGACATCACCTGGTTTTGATAATATATCTTCAAATACATTATTACAGATAGCAGACCACATTATTAGTCCGATTACTTATTTAATTAATTTAAGTTTCTAAAAAGGAGTATTTCCACAAATATATAAAAAATTAGTAATTATCCCAATTTACAAAACTGGTGATGTGAGAGAGCTACAAAATTATCGGCCAATCTCGTTGGTATCTGCAATAGCAAAAGTCATAGAAAAATGTGCGAAACTTCAGTTGCACAGGTTTATTACACACAAAAATGCTTTAAGTGTCAATCAATACGGTTTTAGAGATAATGTGGGATGTCAAGATGCAATTGTGTCTTTATCTAATTTAATTTATAAGTCCTTAGATAGAGGTAAAAAATGTTTATGTATATATTTGGATATAGCTAAAGCATTCGACTCTATATATCTCATGATTTACCCTTACGTAAACTAAAAATAATAATTGTAAATAATAATTTCTTTCACAGGGTGTTACCACTGGGTATCTTCCCTAATCTTATTATTCACATCACTCTTACTTCACCTATCAAACCTACTTATTATACTAAGAAATGTATAGATTGTAGATTACTTCAAATAAATAAAAAAAAAAAAAAAAATAATAATTTCTGGTATTGGTTCAAATCTTATCTTCTTAACAGACCGACCACAAACAACTGAAATTAATGGTATTATAAGTGATTCCTGTACTGCTAAATTTGGCATCCCCCAAGGTACCTACAGTGCTAGGACCTATTTTATTCTCAATATATGTGAATGACTTATTAAATTTAGATATAGGAGGTAAAATATAAGCTTTTGTGGATGATACTGCATTGTTTTTTGAAGCTGATACTTGGACTGAGGTGGAAAATGGTGCTAATAAAGGTCTAACAGTGGTTAGTAAATGGTATACTAATAATAGTTTAATGCTAAATAAAAAAAAATCAGTTTTTATCCCATTCGCGCTATCTAGTCAGAATTTACCAGATAAAATTATAATTCAATTTCATAATAATGTATGTAAAAACATAAATATAATTAATGAATGTAATAATAATTGTTATCGTATATCTAGAGTAAGTTCGTACAAATATTTAGGTGTAATATTTGATGAAAAATTAAAATGGAAACCTCATATTGATATGCTAATATTACGCTTAAGGAAATACTTTTATATATTTAAAAAACTACGTAGTATATTAGACATTCCGTGTCTAAAAATGGTTTATTTTGCATTAGTTCAGTCTGTCTTAATGTATGGCATAATAGTATGGGGCTCCGCCTATAAAAATGTACTTGAACCACTTAATGTAACACATAGAACTCAAAGTAATAACAAAAAATATTTATAGTTCCGAAATTAACACAAATACTGTATTCCAAAAATTAAAAATATTATCATTGGAATAGTTATACAATACAAATTCAATTTTTAAAATATATATGAATAAAACAGTTTATAAATCCCTGAATATGTATAAAACAAGAGGAATGATTAATGAAAATTTAAATTTAATCAAACATAACACATCTTTGATGAGTAATTATTATATAAACAGAGGGATAAACCTATTTAATCGACTACCAACAAATATCAAATTGATTGATAATGATGTTAAATTTAAAAAAATATTAAAAAATATGTATATGCAGTCCTTTGAAAATCTTGTTTAATATCCGTCTTTGTTATAATACCAATTGTATTGTTATATTTTTAGGACTCGTTTCGGTTATTTTGTATTCACTTTTATAAATATTATGTATTGTAAAATTGTGTATACATTTTGTAATTATATTAAGACTCCCTACTCTTACTACAAGCTATTGCTTATAGAGAGTAGGTATCAACTTAAAATGTTAATTTAAAATTTAAATGTAATCATTACTATGAAAGAAGTTGAATAAATTATTATTATTATTATTATTATTATTATTATTAAGTACCTATTAACATTATATACATATGTCATATGCATAGGTAGGTACCTATACCAGTATTATTATTTATTTAAATAAACAGAATGTTTTAAATTATTGGTAAATTTAACAGCATTTTTGCGGAATATTTCTGAATGTGAGGTGAAGTTTAATGTTGTTAATAAAGCATTATATAACGAGTTCACGTTTTTGATTGGCTCAAACGATTTTTTAGTGAAAGAGTGACATGACGAAGATGATAATCGATCAGGTTGATGTATTTTTTTTATATCAGGGGAATAATAATTATTATAGTTGAAACATTGAAAGGATTTCTAGAGGACAGACAGATCTGAAAAAAATGTCTGTACTTCAAACCCCTCCCTTCCTATTCATTAAACTTAGCTTGTTGTAACTTTTACCTTTTAGTTACTTAAAATTAAAAGTTCGTTGAGAGAAATCCAATGTCAATCGGTTGTCGACGTATATATTATATAGATAAAAACAATTTTTAAAAAGGCTTTGGATCATCGGCAGCGCTGTTTTCAAGAATGGAAGTGTTGTATGCGACAATAAGTAGATGCTGAGGGAAACTGCCTACTTTGAATATAGATAATAGAAGAATCTGTTTTGAGTGATAATCTAAGTAGGTAGTGTAAGTAGGTTCTATCCAAGTTTTAAAATGTACAGGGAGATTTAAAATCGTTTATCCACGACTTTTGCCATTGAACGGTCAGTTTTGTGGGGTCTTTCTATCCAAGTTTTTATCGGTTACAGGGAGATTTAAAATCGTTCATCGACAACTTTTCCGCTTGCGGTGTCAGTGACGACCCCGGGAAAATTTTTACTAAAAAAAAAGAAGATAAAATTTATTTATTAAATATTTTTTTATTTTTAAAAGTGATACATATTATACATACTAAATTTTTATTTTAAAATATCTGATGATGTTATCCATGAATTTTGACAGGAATCAAAACCTAACCATTTAACAAACATTTTATCCTCAACTTTTTTTATAATACGTTCAACGAGAAATGTGTCTGGAAAATCAGTTAATTTAATTTCCTGTTCATAAAAATCCACCTAAAATGATATTGCCTGATCCATCTTTTAGCTGATAAGTTACTGGATTCGTCTGTAGAATTTTTAAAACGGTAAATATTTCAGCTGTCCAATTTGGTGTATATCCTTTACTAAATATATGTTTATATTTTGATATTCTTACTTTGTCATTAATTTTAAATTTTGGTTTGTTTAATGTTTGGTTATTTATATATGTATTAAATTTAACTTTGTTAGCATCCATTCGAGCTTCATTAGGCGTACATTTAATTGATCTATGTTTTGTATTATTATAGTTTTGTATAATCTTTGATATTGTATTATTCCAATTCCATGTACCCGTTGAAGTAAAATGCCTATATATATTATTTTTAAGAGTTTGTATAACGCGTTCAACAATTGAGCACTTGATAACGCTGTATGAACTATAATGTTTAATTTTATATTTTTTCATTAAATCTTGAAATTGAATATTATAAAATTCTGTACCATTATCTGTCTGCAACAATTTTGGCTTAGCTTTTTTCAGTATGACATGGCTTTTGTACAATCTTCACTTGATTTATTTTTTAGTTTTTCAACCCACACATACTTACTATATGTATCTATAACAATTAGTATATATCTAAATCCATGATTTTTTTTAGAATGAGATTGTATATCCATTAAATCAGCTTGCCAAAGATCATCTTTAAATCGAGTTATTACACTACGACTACGAAATAATTTTCTCGCTGGTCGATGTAGCTCATTAGCTATATTTACTTATGTAGTCATTAAACAATAATATTTGACTTTAAAATATGCAATGATCATTAAATTGTAACCACTTTCATCGATAAAGTCTCGTTATTTTTGTGTTATTTTCATTTACGTTTTTCTAACGTTTTAGTAGGTTAAAATAAATGCAATACAATATAATAATAAGACATTTAATAAAAACAATTTAAGTTATTTACGAAGAATAATAAATTGTTAAAATTAATTCGTGCAACACATTTTAACTGTATTTTTTTTTAATAAACCAATACCTTTAGTAGTTTAGACTTTAGAATATTGTATATTGTTAAAACTAAAATAATTTAATATTAGGTATGTTATCATACGAATAATTTAATAATTATAACATATTTTATAAGTTATACCTAACGTGAAGCATCATATATTAATAACTCAATATTCACTGACTCCGTGTCAAATATAATTACTAATAATTACTGTTTGTAATTAATTTGGTAAACAAATATTTTACTACCCACCTATACATGTATAATCAACCTAAAATCTAAATTATAACTTACTTATAATATAGGTATGTTGTTATACTTCGTGACTGTGCGAATTTAGATAATAATGTTAATATCGATTAAAATATAAATTTAACCTATTCAGTGAACGCACCCGCACACATAAATGTTATATGACGTCAGTATAATTATATAAAATATTCAATCAAAATTGTGCAGATTATTTTCGTTGAACTTTGACGTAATATCGTTAATGGACAAAGTACATATTTATATTATATTATGTATCGTGACATGGCGGAAGCGAAATTAGAGAACAAAAACCTTGTTGCACCTAACAATAATATTTTGTTGCATACGTTTTATTATAATTCTCTGTTTTTACACTGGGATTCGACGATAACAAACTGTAATCTAATTTTTCTACTACAAGGGTCCTTGTACTAAAATGGACCAAATCTTCGGGAAAAAATACCCAACAATAGATTTTTAAA
Source organism: Acyrthosiphon pisum (assembly GCF_005508785.2). NCBI lineage: Eukaryota > Metazoa > Arthropoda > Insecta > Hemiptera > Aphididae > Acyrthosiphon > Acyrthosiphon pisum. The sequence goes on from NC_042494.1 coordinate 121,355,574, forward strand.
AATAAAAAAAAAAAGCTGAAATCACCGAATTAAAATAAATCTCATAAGTACCTGCACTAACTATTTACAGGGCAATTCTATCAAACGTAAAATCTAATTTTCTTGAAAAGTTTTAACGTTTTTAGTACTTATGTTTTTAATACTTGATTGAATTCATTAGTGAATTAAATACCTACAACCAACTACTTGTTCGAAATTTGAATTTAATATATTTAAAGTCTAGGAAAAATATCCTGACAAGGAGTATAAAATTAAAAATATGTGGGGTCATTCATGAATGTAATTGACTCAAAATTTCATAATAATGACGATAAAGACAAATAAAAAATATGATTTTATTCAAAAAGGTTAATAAAATAATATTAAATAATTTTCAAAAATATTTTCAAACATAAATTAAGTTTTTTATTTGATATATAATATAATATAATATTCTATGTAGTAACTATCATAAGTGAAAATTCCAGGGGTAAATTAATGATTTATACAAATATACATATAATATATTAACAAATAAACGTAATAAAGTCTAAAATGTGGTGTATCATGTATACGATAAAAGGCACACGAGAGGTTCTTAAGTTTACCTGTTTACACACACAAATTGACAAAAATTAATATATTTAAAATTTTGTATGAAAAATAAGTTTCAAATACCTACCCATATTAATATTTGTTATTACATTTTAATGGAAACAATTATCGATATACATAAAGGAATTTGTCCTCCTGAGGGATCAGCTTTAATATATTGGTTTTAAGATATGATGTGTGGAATGTATGAAGTGATGGCTCGTTACTGCTTTTCAGTAAAAAATTTTTTTTTCTGGTGCCCCATTTCAAGATTGTAGTAGAATTTGTGTCTATATATGCTAGCTATAATCACGTATGGGTGTTATCGAAGACACATATATCTTAGGTAGGTTTATGGTATATATAGGAATTAATTAATATACATTTAAAAAAAATGATAAACATTACCTACACAGAATTATATGAATAAATAAATAAATAAAATAAAATATAGTCTACGTAGTATGTATAAATTGCACTAAAAATAAAAATCGACAACTTAAAAAAAACACAAAATAAAAATTCGTATATTATGTCCATTCCACAATACATGAAACAGATTTGTACCAAAACGAGCGTCGAGCTGTCGCTAAAAAAATATAATAAGATATGAAATCTCAGTGCTATACTCTCCAGTTATCATAAGATTGATTTTTCTTGAGTCCTTCCTCCTTGAATTCTTACCCGTGGGCGCCCTCGCCAGCAGCTTTAAGACATATCGTTAGCGTGCGGTACACGAATAATCCACGTGACGTACAATTTAATAATTACTTTACGATAGTTACCTAACCATAGTAAGGAGTTTTGTTGGAAACGTGCTCGATTCATATATATATATATATAATATTTTTTTTATACACCCCTATTATATTAAATACGTTTACTGGGCTAACTAAAATATTGCTGTAACAAATTAGTAAAGCGTTAATAAAGCGTACCTACCTACCCACTGAGATTCTGTCATGAATTTGGTTATGATGTTTTTCTATTGGTTATACGGGGTGATCCATTTAACGTAAGATACTCATTGTTTCAGAAGACACTAACGTTTTTAATAATTTGTCTTAAGTAGGTATTTTGTTTAATTTTAAGTAGTCACAAAACAATATTTTTGGAAAACAGTATCGTATTATATTTTTACTTTTTTTATCGGTAACTATATAATTTTCAAGTATTTTTATTGGATTGAATGACAAAATACATTTTAAATTTCATATTACGGCGCAACATATTATTCAGAGTATTTCGATCTATAAAATTCAAATTTCGGACAGTTCGTTTATTTGTTATAACTTTAAATAACTCCTTATAACTCATAAACTACTCGTCCAAAATTCGATTTTATATACCGAAGTACTTCACGAATATTCTGCTTTAGAATAATGAATTATAAAAATATGTTGTCGTTAAAAAATTTTAAATAATAAATATAATTTTTTAGAAAAATTTTGTTTTTAAGTACTAAAAAATGTGAGTAAATATTTTAAAAAACGGTAAAAGTTTTTGAAATATTGCGTGTCTTACGTTAAATAGATCACCCGGTATACAGTGAGAGCAAATTTACTTTCAGTTTCTTAGGAACCTAAATTATAAATACAAAATAAATTCAATTACACATAGATTTATGTTATGTAATACAATTAAAGTTGTCATCGTGTATAATAGTGCTTATTCAAATACTATAAAGTGTATTTCGTTCATAACCATTACGCAATCACTGATATACCTATAAATAAATAATTTCTCTTTTCTTCAGAAACTCAGTGACATATTTTAGAGTTAATTTTCCGTTTATTTCCAAATTTCTCCCAAACTATCAAAATAAAAAATATTTGTAAAGGGTGATTTGTTAACCAACACAACTTATTTTTTTAATTGATTTTCTTTTTAGATGATATAATATATTCAAATAATTTTCACATATTTCAAATGGTAATAAATTATATTTTTAATAAAATTATTAACTACTTATGTACTATATTTTATATAATACAAAATAATGTTATGCTTTTTACATGAAACTGAACAATATAAAAATACAAGTTTTGAGTTGTCATGCACAAAACGTAAATATCCAATGTCGGTACCTATATACTTATAATACTAATGTTATAAAATTAGATTTGTACACAAAAATTGGATGTCACAAATAATATAAGTATTTTATTTTATTTTACTTAATAAAAATAAATACTTGAAGTTTGCATATACCTAATAATTTTTTTTGACATTTAGATGTTTAAAACAATCTTTTTTCGATTGTTTTCTTATATTATATAATAAGTTTGAAATTGTTAAGTTGATGTAATTAATCTAGTGGAAATTGTATTTCGAACTAATATCTAAAATATTCGAGTGCTTGATATTTTGATTATCATGGCGACAATGCCGAACGACCGCAATCTATAACTCTATAACATACATGTGAATTACTTACTTAAAATACAGTTATTTATAGTTACTACTAGTTTTACACCATCGAAATATCAAATTGGTAAAATAATTGGAAAGCCACTCAATATGTTATTTTAAACATTCATATTTATATTCGTCGTAAATAGAAAGTTAATTCAAACTTATCAAAGTCGTCTTCAAGAAAAAAAAACTCAAATTAAACAAATTAAAAATGGAATAAAGTAGATTCATAATAATTAATTTAAATTTTATCTTAATAAGTAATCAGGTATCATCTCAATAATTTGTGAACCCTAAAGCAGCTAAGCATAATTAAATATTTTTAAATTTCACTGTAGATTTCGGATTTCTCGCTATGGAAAATAAATGACAAATTTGTACTTAGATTTATATAACATATTATTATTATATATAATAAAATAACCTCTTAATTTATATAAATATTTAATATTTTTCTTTAAGTAATTTCATAAATATTTCGATTTTTTCATTATGACGACATTTATTATTCATAGCTGTAATAGGTATCCCGTAAGTTGTAATCAAGTATTCACGTAATAATATAACTGAAAATCAATGATTAATTGCTGTAACAGCATTTTTCCATGGAAAATGTGTACTTGTGCAGTCTATTAAAAAAATTAAACATTGAATTTACATCTTAAGACTAAGTTTCATTGCGATATTCAAGAGTAACAATTATTATAATTATTTAAATTTTAAATAACTAATTATAAATATAATTATTATATTATAATTATATTATTATGTTTTTTTTTTTTGAAACTTATAAACATCTATAATATACATAATTATATATTTACATTTACGCATTACATTTTGTGAACAAATTAAGTGAATCTCCCATTATCCTTTATTTTGAAACTGTTTAATATTTAAATCGCTTAAATATAATGTTGACATTATTTTTACATATATAAATATTTATTGATAATATCAACTTTATTATAACTCTACTTTGTTATTTAGTTCATTAGTCTATTTTCAAGACATAACTTATATCATTTTTTTAACCGTTTATTAAGTCTCAAAACTTTTTTTCTTATAAGTTATAGTATGACGTATAGAGTACGATTTATCTGATTTTTAAATATGCTTTACAATGGACATATATTTGGTATACTTGTTGGCTAAAGGTACAATATACCTATCAAATTAATTACGTATCTAGATAATGCTCTCTATTACGCACATAAAAAAATTTATTTAATTGTTGTTGATTTAATTGTTTACATAGATTACTTTAGGGCGTTCCGATTTTTGTTTTCCCTGAAAGCTAAAATAATATAATACAGTCCTAAATATCTTTCTATCCAATGGTCACTTATGCAAAGGGTATCTTTTCATAAATAATATTAAAATTAATAAATATGGTATAATTATTATTTAGAAAAACCTAGAACTATTCTAATGTTGCCATTTATGCTCATCACTGACTGATTAAACACGAGTTATACCAACTTAAACTTGGTTTAGAAACTTACAACTTTGTGTGAAAACTGCAATTTATTCTTCAAGTCTCCGAATCAGTTATGCTCGACTTCCCTTTACTCCTTCAAAATATCCATAAATGACTAGGTACCTTCTTTGTACACTCCAGAGCACTGAATCAATATGTAAACATGTAATATTCCCCATCTCTTCATTTATTGCCCTTCTTTATCATCCCAGTTTAATATAGCCTTTGTGCTATACGGAAATCTAAATAAGCACAGTCCTTTTCAATTTGAAATGATACGACCTTCATAATCTTATCCAATCATAATTTTGATTATTTAGGTTTTTTTTTATTTTTGTTCAAATCTAGTTCTTTTTACAATAATATTCCTGTAGGTACCTAGTACCTACATTTAAAGAAGAAAATAATTTTATTAAAATTATAATCTTTATATTATGGTATACAATTATTTTGATAAATATCAAATTCAGTAAGTCCTTATAGCTTATACTAATATTAATATAAAAAGATTAATATATTATATTAATATTTTCCGTACATGGTTTCCAACACGCATACAAGAACCTACTTCCCTCATTACCTGTTCCTTGGACTTCCTCCTCATCACCATAAGTTGTAGGTACTTATACTCTCAATTAAGTTGTATTAAAATAGATACTGAAAACCTTTTTTGATGCTATATATACCTATTAGATAATATTTAAATATAGGTACACATTTAATAAGCTTATACATTGTATAAAAACAGATAACAACTTTATGTAGGTACAACTTCGTTTAACCCTAAACATCTTATCAAATACGTCATATATCTCGGGCACCCAAGATGAACACTTGAATAAACATAGGATTTAACACTAAAGACAACACTGAGATGAGCTCATTAAAAAAAAAATTCTTAAATTCCGTAATTTATAAACAACATTATCAACAAATAGTTCAAGAAACAATGACGAAAAATTATATAAAGACGCAACAAAGAACCAGGGAGAAGTAGGCGCAGCATTCTCATGGAAAACATCTATCGCAAGTTTAAACTTCCCATAACTCATATGTTCCATTTATAAAGCAGTTTGGTTGAGACACTAAAATCTATGCATCTAAATCCAAAGCTCCATCTTCCAAATACAACCAAATTTACAGATTATCTCTTTATAAAAAACATCACAGCCATATTATGTCCTTCAGATATTAATATGCAAGTAGCACATCTTCTAAACAGAAATATAAACACAGGGATTAAATTAAATTTATGATGGATATCAGGTCATTGTGACATCGAAGGCAATGAAAAATCTTGTCTAGTAGTAAAAAACGCAATAACACAATCTTAATATAAATCCAAATTTCAAAACTGTTCAAAAGCGACCTATTTACTATTTTAAAATCAATATTTAACACCAACTGGCAAGTTAATTGGAACTCCCAAGACACAAAACTAAAACGAGACGTCACACGTCAGTACGTCACACAGTGGACACAGCCTCAAGAAATTCCAAGGAAACTCGCGGTAGTTATAACAAGATTATACGTAACGGTCATACCCATCTCATACTTATAGTTTACTCGTGATAAAAAAACCAACAATGTGCCATTCATGTGGAGTTCACCTTAAAGCAGGGACTGGTACCTTTTAGTTTTTACGGTTCCGGTTCCGGTTCCAGTATGGAAAATTAATTTAATAGTTTAAGTTAGGGTTCTAGTTAAAACAAGTATTAAACAATTACAAAAATGTATATATTTTATTTATTCTTTATGTTTTATATACCTATAGGTACATTAAAAATATTTAAATAATTTAACATTTAAAACCCGTTTTTTTAATTAAAAAATTTAAGGGTTTAAAGGGTTCCGGTTCCGGTTATTTGAAAATATTGAAATTTGGTTCCGGTTCCGGTTCCAGTTCTCAATATTTTAAGGGTTTTTGGGTTCCAAAACCGGTTCTTTTCGGTTCGGTTCCAGTCCCTGCCTTAAAGTAATATATCACATTCCCTATTTTCATTTTTCACACATTAATATTGTACAATCTGTAGTATAAAGGTTTACAATAGGCACAAGCGATAAAAGTATAAGTATAGAAAAGAAAAAATAATAGGTATTTAATTTATAAATTATAAGTTGTACAATGCGTATATCATTAAAGGTAGACATTAGGCGTAGATCGAAAACGATATTATTGTTATTTGTTGTAGATATTAAATAAAATAATCAATTTGTCTTACTTGAACGGCTATATAGGTACTTATTTTTTTGTTGTGTACTTTTCTTGGAGTTCCGTTTCCCGAACCCGCTGAAAAAAAAATCGTGGTTAAACCTAAAAAAGTATGTTATAAAGAGAAGCGTATAACGTATATGTTTAACATTATTACTCCTCTTCTTTACCAGTTGTTATATTCTACATACAATAATAATAATTATGATTTCAACAATTAAGTTATAGTTATAAAAATAAGTTTGAAAAAAATCAATATGCAAATAATCACGCCACATTACTCGGTAGAAGATGTATTATTTTCAAGGTACCTATAGCAATATTCAACTGATTTATTGATTTGTGAATTCTTAAGAGGCGGTCGGTTCTAACCGTATTGGTAACAAAGCCAATCGCAAGACTGTAGCATAACGAAAAAAACCTGCTTCTCCTTCACAAATTTAAAAGTTTTATAAGACCGACGAAAACTTTATATTGTTTTGTATTTTAGTAAATTGTTCAATTACTTCATAAATATTGCAATATAAAGTACGAGTATAATATAAAATGTTCTGTAGATAATAATACTATTATTATACACTAGATGTATATAATATAGGTAGGTACCTACTGTATTCACTATACAGATCATATTTTCTTAACTCATCTACTGATCTGTGCAAGACACGTATAATTATTAATTTAATTTCCAATATTATAAATACCTTTAGTTTAGTTTATTAAAGTTTCGATGATTAAAATCACAAAATGGCTTTAATAAATTTATTTACACAGAAAATATATGCAAATTTAATTTACTTATATTTAAGCGATTTAATTTTTCTCAATTACGTAAATATACAATATTTACCTAAAAGTTAAAACTATGTACTAGCTTTAAAATGTAATTAATATAATGGTGTAAATATCAAAATAAATAAGCAATAAATTGTTTTGCATAATTTCCATCTTTTAAATATAGTCAATGTGGAAGACATATAGGTAGTATAAGATAACTTGAAAGTATAATATACTATAAATTAAGTGTACCTTCTACCTATACCTACATCGTTAAAAATTAATTGTTGTCGTTGGGTAGTTTTTAGTAACATATATGACTGACACTATAAATTATAATTTTTATGATAATTAACTAGGTGTTTCGTTACAGCTAGCGTGGTTAACAAAGTTTGTTATAAATTACAATACATAAATAAATATGTACCTATAATATTGCTGATAACATACTGTTATTTTGTTCTTCAGTTATCAAAGATTGGAAATGACTGATGAATATAAAAGTAATAATGTTACTAATATTATATGACAATTCTACAACTTTTTATTTTTAGACCAATATTAAAGAACCAACGATAATTATTGACTATTGAGTAAGTACTATCCACCCGGTGCTTGCAATATAACTGAAATGTCACAAGGGAAAATAAATTGTGAAATGAATACCAAATTTATTATATTCATATAAAATCAAAAAAGATGAATGTGAATGAAACTATAGAAGAAAATTAAGATAAAGATTTTTAAATTTTTCAACTGAAAAGCATAAAGATATAAAATAATAGTATAATATAAAAAATATTATTTTTGATTAAATATAACATAAAAGAAAAAAATGTAGGTGGATACTATGTAGGTAGATACTAGTGTCCATTTTGTATACAATAAATTGACCTATACAAAAGTATCAATGCAACTTCATTTGGGCTTAGAATATCTAAAAACAGTTTTGATTTTACCATTTATATAAAAAATGCTGAAGCAGGATAAGTTGGGTAAGTAATTGTCGAATGTGTATTACAATTTTGTTGTAACATTTAATTTGAAATAAAATATATTATATAGTCATATTTTTACTATATTTAAGAAACTAGGTATCTACTGAGAAAATTTAAAAATCACCTCTTCAATATACTAAATAGAGACGCAACTGCTTAAACTTTTTAGCACTATATCAGTTTTAATTTATTAAAAAAATTAAAAAAATGTATAACAAATTGATTTTTGACTTTACTCAGAATCTTAAATATTGCTGAAACCCTTTATAAATTTAGTTTTATCTTATAAGACTACTTGAAAAATTAAGTAAATGAGTTAATATTAAGTAACACCAGCTACCAGACCTATGCCTAGACATATTATTACACATAATATAGTATCGATTCACAGACTACTGGATTAATGATCAGAAAAAATTTTCAAATATTTTATAAATTTTCGAGTTTTCTAATTTTGTTAAATTGTGTAGATACAGAATCCAAATTATTTAAACAATGTTGTTTTATTTCACTCAGATATTATAATGTCAATCAAAATATTACAAAGTATCTTAGCAAAATGTTTACACTATTTAAAAAGATTATTATAATATTATATATTTATGTTTTTGATGTCTTTAATTTCCTAAATATCGATTGTTAGTTCTAGATAATTTATTTTGACAATATTTGTTAATAGTTATTATAATTTTATTATATTTATAAATCAATTATTAATATACCACATAATATATTTAGAAGTAAAACAAAATAATATGTTAAATACAAAAAAAATATTTTTTTAAAACATAAAATGATGTATAAATTCCAAAAATGTATAACAATATGGTTATTAAATAAATGACATCATGAATAGCTTTTTTTATAACTTTTCTTTCGGCAGTTAAAATATTGCTTCAGAAATTAATCATAAGGTTATAAAAAATGTTTTGAAAAAACTTTTTTTGTGTACTTAGGTTATTTATAATAAAACATTGGTATTCTTATAAGTAAAGTTTATTTACGTATCCATATACTGAGATCCGTTAATTGTTATTAACTGTTTTTTGTTTAAATTTCACTACGAAACGAATGAAAAAACTATCAAGTTCTTATTTTTATTTCCCTTGAGTAATAATAAGAACAATTTATTTTCCTAATCCAATTCATACGCTAATTCAATAGAACATTATATTATAAGCCTTTCACGGCATATTTGATAATGATAAAACATCAACCCAATGCACTGATTGTAAACAACACAATATAGTGATTAACGTTTTGTAAACTTGTCGACGCTATTTTTTAAGATTATTATTGAAAGAGTTTTTGAATAGAATATGGAAATAAATAATACTTCTATAATGTTTTTTTAAATCTTTTAACAATATGTTAAATATTGAACCGTTTAAAAGCTATATATTTATAATAACGTGTACGAATGAAATAATAAGCTGCTTATTTAATATGAAAGTTAATATGTTTTTATTTTATTTATATCCCGAATAAATAAATTGCAAGTTTCAAACAATGATTTTTTTCTTTTGTTCCTTTTTTCTGTGAACACTCTTTTGAGTAGGGGTGATAAAAAAGTTTAGTGTAGGTAGCGCCTTTATAAATAGAAAATCGACTCTGATAATATACTTTTAGAGCAGTTCATTCCTAGATTATTTTTCCTTTGTATGGAATAAAAAATGGTTTTCAATGTAAGTACTTACATTAATTAATAATAAGTATACTTATATTACTTATTAAACTTATAAAACTCACTGGAAATATGTAATTATATATTGCTAATATTTCAATTATTTTGTTTTATAATAAACAAATAGATGCATGCATTTCATTAAAGATATTGTTTCTATTTTTTTAATTAAAATTATTTTAACAAATAAAAAATCATTATCGGATATAAATATAAAAAACTTGTAATAAAATTGAAATTGTTGTTTTAATATTGTTGTTATAAAAATAATAATGATAAAAAAAAATTTTGTTTGTATAGCATATTTTACATAATTTATAAAATATAAAATTAATTCTAGAAAATATTGCTCCTACTATACTTAGTGCTTACTACAATATATTTTGTTGTTATTTCATATTGTTTAATACTTAAATAATACATTTTAATGAATCAGAATAAGAAGAAATTAGAATAATATTATTATTATTCAATTAGCTTTTCGACAAAATATAAGATAATACCTAAATTTATCAAATAATGTAGTGGAAAAAAAGTGAAAGTGATTTAATTGTTCGGTTGATAATAAAGATAGGATATAAAAACAAAAACATATAGGTACAAATGTAAAAAAAGTACTTGAAAAAAATCTCGAAAACATTTTATAGACATTCTGACATTGTATATAATTTAAATGAATAAAAAGTTATTATATTGTCAGAAAGTAGAATATTAAATTCTGAGCAAAGTGAGGAATGTATTTTTTACTTTATTTTCTAAAGTCCGTTCATCAGTTATCGGGCTAGGCGTTTTAAGCTGCTTGAAAATCCTTTTGATTTAATTGTAACGATAAACTTGCTGTGTAGTGTTTTTTACGGAGGATGTAGGATATAAATTGGAAATTGGCTACACTCCGTAGATCAAATAGATAAGCATTGTGCGGATAACCCCAGATGTCAAATTTAGACTTACTAATGACATTTTTATCTATGTACCTAAGTATATAACATGAGATAAATGATGAAATTGATTGCCCTGATATATTGAGTATTGACGTTTATTCCATTAAAAAATACTTTTATCAGCTCAATACGCACTCTCTCAATCCTCTTATAAATATTTATGTTTTTTTTTGTGTGAATCGTGCATAGTAGTTTTACAATATTGAATATTGTATAGATTTTATTTTACTTTAAATTTAACCTAACCCGTTGAACATATTTTAACAATTTAACATTGCAATAGTACACCTCTATAATTGTGAAAATTACCAAGCTCAAGAAAATTGGCCTAAGATACAATAACAAAAGATTTATGAATACGATATAGTTCCTTATTTCGGTATAAATAAATAAACAAGTTAGGAAACTAATTCACTCTGTGATGTATGTTGTCGTAAAAAAAAAAATACGACACTGAAAGTGTGTTAAATTCCTTGTTTCTAAACGTATTTTAATACTGCGCAATAAATTATAATTCCATACACAATTTATGTATAGTAACTAAGGACAATAAATAAATAAAATTAACAATTTATAGGTATCAACAATTGTAACTATGTACTGTCAATAAATAAAATAAATAAATAAAAATCAACAATCGTAACTATGAACTAGTAACTAACGGACGGATACAACGGGGAATAAGGTGTTCTAAACATATGTTTATAAACCTAATTTGAACATGTTTAGAAACCTTAAACCATTTATTATTTTAAATTTAAGTCAAAATAATTTATTTCAGTAATTTATTTGCGTTAACATAGGTACTGAAATAGTTAAAAAAAAAAATTATCTCAATTATCATTGAGAGTCAAATTTATATTATATTTTTTTATGGGTGTTAAAAGTTTTAAACGCACGGAGATGAATTCATCCGGTAACGAGCACTGTTCAAAATTAGTTTGAATTCTGAGTAGAATGATGATTGTATTGCTTATACAAAGATGTGTGTTTTTAAAAACAAGTTTTTAAATCTAATAAACTAAATGTATTTTTGTATCTGAAAACACTTTTTATAACTGGAAAATGATTTAATATTCAATTATAATAAGAGTGGATATTAGTAGAAAAATTAAATTAGTTACAATTTAGAAGTAAAATAACTTGTACTATTCAATATAATCGAAGAAAGTGGAATTTGGGAGTACCTATTTACTCAAAACCAGTAAAAAAATCACAAAAATTGCCAACTAATTTTGTAGTTAAAAATTAATACAATATTTACCTAAATTCTTTTAACATTTTTAATTTAAATTTTGATAAAATTGAGTATACATACAAAACATAATGTTTTAGTCATTATGTTGTAATTGAAATAAATAAATTGTATATAATATGGACTTGAACCTTTTGGATGTTTGACATTACAGAAAGGTATTCTTATTTTATATTTACACAAAGAAAATGTCAAAATATTCTGACTAATTTTAAACTTATTTACCTATACCATCAAACTTTTTCACCATTATATTGTACGTCAGTATTGACTTTTAACTTAATAAGTTAATAACAATAATATAATAATAAGGTATTACAATATTGAAATAATTATTTTACAATAATAAGGTATAGTTTAGGGCAAAACATAGTTCAATCTGCGTATAAATCTGACAATAAAGTTAATTTAAAATAATACCTATAGTTTAAATAATTTATCCATAAAAATAGAGGGATACTTTTTTCTTATGTAATGATTCAACACATCCATTACAGTGATTTCCTTAATGACGTGTTACACTCGAAACCTATTACACAGCAGAGCGACTTCCCTGGTCTATATTTTAATGCGATTGATCACTGCTTTTAAATTCAAATTGATGGCACACCTCTGACACATACCTACCTATAACTGCAAAGTGACCTAATCAAAACAACCAGTAGCCCAGCTATATCTGACATAATATTGCGAATATTATACCTTTCATATGCAAATTGTGTCCGATTTTTCTTTTACATTAAAAAAAAACATCTTTATTTTCGATCGTAAAAACTTTGTGTTTGTAACAGATATCAAAACTCAAAAGAACCAATATGATGAAAAAAAAAAATAAATAATAAATAAATAAAAACTCGCAGTCAATAATATTAATAGGTATCGCGTACCGTTCGCGAACGTTCGTACGTTCAGCAAATAATATAAGTCGTATTGTTGTTTGGTAATTTTCGTTTTCGTATGCAAACTTATAACATTTTTATTATTATAAACGCCTTTGAAAAAATTCACGTGAATATATCATTATTATTATTATTATTAGTAGTAGTAGTAGTAGTATTATTATATAAACACAATAAATGTCAGAGAGTCGGACAAAATATTCTGTCAAAAGCAATTCCGGAATCAAAATCCAATTTTCCCGGTAACGGTTCCAGACGCTTTCCGTCCCCATGGAAACTAGTCATGCGTTTTATACATTGATGCAACAAAAAAAGTATTTTCGGAAACAACAGGCGTTTTTGGCACGCGCCACCAGCTACGCCACTCTCGGCAAACGGGCAGGACGCGCCGTAACTAGTGAAACGACAACTGCCATCGCGTCTACTTGTTGATTTTATCTACCACCTGCAGCACAATATACTTCTAATTTTTTTCTTCCTCTCTCTCCTCATCACTCCGCTCGCTTGAAAATCCAACGTCACGCATTTCAAACTAGAGAAGTGCGTCTCGTCGACACCGATTCGATTACCGAAAAACACGATTACTATTATACTATACAGGTAACTCGAATGCTGATAAATAATAAAAATATTTAGGTACAATTTATTGGCCGGCAGATTTCATAGAAATACATTATTTAGACGACCAAACATCTTATTAAGACACAATGCATGTATATTATAATGTTGTTATTATTATTTTTTAAATGTTTTCTATGAATTACCAATGTACATGATATTATTATTATACGTTTATTTTGTTTCGTTCCCAATTTCAAAAATACATACTGAATGTAATAATATAACAACAGGTATTTCGTAATATGTATTTAAACCGTTAACTGCACTATATTTTATTATATTACGTAGACATTTATTTCCTGTCCTGATCAATGATCAGGACCAATCAACCAAAATATGTGATCAGTTCAACATATTATATCGGTGAATTGATAATTTTAGAATTTATTTAACTTATATTATTGAGTATAATAATATAAGTATTATAATATGCATGCGCAATTTTGAGAAAACCAAATTATTTTTGGTATTATTAGTAAATATATTAGGTTACGTCCTTATATCAATGTCATAATGATAAATATTATTGGTAATGCATTAATTTATTATACATATATGTATTTTTTAAAAAAATGCAATTAATATAATATAAAATTGCATAAATATAATATATGATTCTAATACTGTCTTCAGTATTTATTTTTTTATGTTTAATAAAAAAAAATATTTTTATATTATATATGCACTGCTGTTTAATTGAAACTCCATATTATATTAAATAAAATTAACGATAATTTTCAAGAATATAATAATAATAATAATACTAATAAAATATTGTAATGAAATCCATTATATTGTTATTTTGGAAAATCTTCACTTACTCCATAAATCTATCATATGGTCTGAGAGATTGTTGTCCATAAAAATTATTACTTAAAAATATAGTTGAAATAAAATAAATTAATAGTTTAATACATAGAGTAAATTAAATATTATATAATTAAATAATTAGTACTTAATAAAAAAAAAAAAAAAATGAAAAAAAAATATTTTCGGAAATATTTTCTTCAACTCAACAATTTGAATTGAGTTAGTTGAAAAATTTAGAAAGTTATAATTTTCATGAATTCCATTTGTTAACTAATTTAACATGAAAAAATAACCGAGTAGGATTTTATTCTAAATATAGGATATAAGTCAGTTACTCGTTCAGTTTTAAGATTAAGTTAATGCTTGACTTTATACCTATTTTATTATTGCGAAAATCAAAAATGTACCTAGTTTAATATATTAAATATTGAATAAATTCGAATGCACTTGTTTAGTAACTTGTACTTGAAGAAATTCAAAACTGATAAAAACATATCAAATTTGGGAAACTTTACTCTGGCATGTAGTAGGTTTCGTGTACCTCGTCATTGAGCACTGTACTTAGAGAAGTCAATGTAATGTATGCGTTAGAATTTAAATTGTTATTCAATGTGCATACAAGTAAAGGAGATGACTCTAATTCTATGGATAGTTTATGTTATATAATTGTTAGGTATAGTGTTTTTTGATCCAGTAGGTTGTACAAATGTTTTCCAAAAATATCGAACATAACTTAATAAAACGTTTATTCAATACCTACCGACGCGCGACGTACCGTATATAATGGTACGAATAGGTTCGTAGTATAAATCGCTTAAACTTAGTCTAAATGTTTTAAATATTTCATTATTAACCGAAAATTATAACGAAATCAATCCTAGATGATTAATATTTTTTGAATTACAACAAAATAACTAAAATAGCTTGATAAAAAATCGTTATTCCTATAGTAATAATTATAGGGTTTGAAATTTTGAACATTGAATTTTGGAACGTTTATAAAAATTAAGAATGTATTTTCAATATTTAAATTTTTTTTTAACTGCTGTTAGAAAACTTTAAGAGAAACTTTGTATTACATTTTCAAGCTTTTTTCCCAAGAATAAAAATATGATCAACATTATTCAACTGAAAAAAAAACTGAGAACATTTCAATACTCTATAAATAGCTTAAAAAAAGATTCTATAAAATGCTATAATATGAGTATTTGCTATTTAGTTCATTTTTAAAGTATATTAAGGAATATTATTAACTGAATTATAGGTATAGAAAAAAAACCAATTCAACCGTTTTCCACTTGTTGTTGGTTTTTCCTAGTTATTAAAAAAGTAATGGAATATTCTAATTAATTATGCTGGCTTTTCCTATTCGAACATTTTTTAAACGTAGGTGATGAACTGTCAAATACATTGGAACAATTCTCGTTATTGATACGCTTCGACATTACACAATATTTACGTTTGTATTAATTTTTTTACAATAAATTATTTAAGTGTTATAGTTTTTATTTGTTCGTTTCCACTAAACTTTATAAGCAGTTTTAAATTTACTTTTAAGTATATTTTGTTTGCGGTGTACATAAAGTAATTAATGAATATATAGTTACCTACCAATATATTGTAGTAAGTAGGTAGGTACGTAGTTTATTTAATCCGTTCGGATTAATTATTACATACACATCGTATACAGATAATGTTTATTAGTTAACGTCTGAGTGGTGTTCTTCCCGGACATATTACATAGCGGATATTGATAATACAAGTACCTACCTATGTCTGATTATGTAAACAGAAATAGCTTCAAACTTCAAAGGGTTGCAGACAATATATCATCCACTGATTAAAAATTATCGTGAAGATAATATTGTTATCTATAATATTAATTAGTTTCTGGTAGTAGGTACCAAGTGAATAATAATAAAAAAAAAATTACTTTAATAAACAAAATAATAATTTCATAAAAGAATCTTTTTTTAAGCTATTTATAAATGATTGTAATGTTCACATTTTTTTTTTTTTTAGTTTGAATTATGTTGATCTTATCTTTGTTCCTTGGGCAAAAAGCTTGCAAATGTAATATAAAGTTTCTCTTAAAGTTTTATAACAGCAGTTAAAAAATAAAAAATATCGAAAATACATTCTTAATTTTTGTAAACGTTTGAAGTTCCAAAATTCGATATTCAACATTTCAACCCTATAATTAGTATAGGAATAATGATTTTTGGTTATTTTGGTTATTTTCTTGTAATTCAAAATATATTTACCATTTAAGATTGATATAATAAATCTATAATACATTAATTGAATACAATAATCATAAGAAGTGTCAGACATAAAATAACATTATAATAACAATACGTAATCAATAATTACAATTATTATAAGTTAAATATAAAGTATAGAATAGCTATATAATATAACATATCCACATAGGTATGTCATGTTTATACGTCATATTTATAATAAATGCATTTCTTAAAAATACCAATACATGTACCTATACAGTGACATAATTAAATTAAATTTCCTATAATATTAAATCTTAATACATTATATCAAAATGACCAAAAAGTGACTTGACACTCTTCTCATAACAACCGTCCAATTTTAATTAACGTTTTAGTCCTTTGTCATTTTGTTAAAACACAACTGTTAAAACACTCAACAGTCAACATAATTGACACATTTACGGATGAAGAAAAAAAGAAGAAAATAATCTGTTTTATTTACTTAGGGCTTACAGAAGTCACTGAAGAATTATATACCTAATATTATATCAGCAATTTTTATTATTATTTTTCTATAATTTATTTACCTTATCGTAATTATTATTACTAATTTGTCTATAATATCAAATGTATCTACAGCTATATTATATTATTACTTAATACTTTTAATCTATATACATTATACATATAAATTAGGTAAACATTTATAATTTATTATTAATAATATAAGTATAATATAATATTAATAAAGTATTACTACTTACCAATATAGTTAAAAATGAATAACAAAAAATATTAAATATTGAATTAAATTTAGAAGTATATATACTTGAGCTTTTACTATATTGTATTTTATTATACTCATAAAATATATTTCTTGATACTATAATAATACTATATTTAAAGTACAAACAAAATTATGAAAATATTTTCTTTTTTCCTTTATATGCATATTGTATATTATATATAACATAATATAATCAGTTTAAAGTTAAATCATTTTGCGTGCGCGTAACTGACGTATTAATGGAAAACAGTCAATATGAAAAAAATAGATAAAAAAAACATGAAATATATAACGTAAAATTTAATGCAATTTCTGTCATATTTTTTATTTTTCATTTTTTATAACGTATAGGTGTGTATGTATTTATTTTTTACATCAAACTGAAGTATAGTTAGCTAAAATATTTGTCAAAGGCTACAGGTGAAATATATTAAAGAAATAAATAAAGTCAAAGAGAGAAAATATATCGAAATGTACCCTACAAAGGTCTGTCAATTATGTTTCAAATTAATGGCATACCTTTTGGAAAAGGGTAAACGGGGATGGGAATCTAGTACCCATAGGTACTTACACTATAGCTAGTTCTGATTATTTGCATATATTTTTTTCTTCAAGATTTTATTTTTTAAGTCAATATTATTTGTGTCTAATGATACTTCTGGGTACCGAGTATAATATTATGTACATTTATAAATCAAATTTTTTACTTACAAATTATTTTAAAGTGCATTATTTAACAATAAATAATATATATATGACCGTCCCTCAATTTCGAAAATAATTTAAATTTACGGTGTTTCATCACATCTTATTTTGCTTGACATAATATTGAATCAATGTTTTTCTTATGGTGTATTTTTGAACGCAGGCGTTTTAAAATACGCTTTAGAAAAAGAAAGTGGGGAATATATATATTTTAAAGGTCCAATTATTGTGGTTGATATTTACAATCCGACAACAACGAAGAATTGTAACATATACAGACAACAATATTATTATAACAATCACAATAAGCGAAACACTATATTATATTATATTATGTTGTTAATCGAGAATCGCGATGTTGCCCGCTAACATTGCTTTTGATCTATATAATCACATTTTTAATTACTGCACCAATCTGCCGTCGCGGTACGTCGTGAAGTATCTGTACATTTTTTTCCTTGCATTTATCGGGACTAGTTTGATTATTTTACGCCCTTAAATAAAATAATACTTTTGCATACCTATTGTTAAATATTCAAACAATGTATCTATTAAATCCGATGATCATATATTTATTATCATTATCATGAAAAATAATAACGTTTTACTCTATAGTTATACAATAAAATAATATAGAATTTTTTTCACAACTTACGTTTTATTTTTTATTTGTCGAGTGTGATAAATAAAGTGGCTGTTATAAGTCACATACGTTTTTCAAAAAAAAAAAAAACAATAACTCCAATCTATATATTTTTTATTATTACCTTTTAGTTTTCATGAGCTTAATGGTTATAAAACCAAGAAACTTTGCAACTGTATTAATGACGGGTGATAAGTAATTCTACGAGATTTCTAAAATCATTGATGGTTGAGTTGTATTAATAATCGTTAAAACTTAAAACCAATTAGGCAATTTATCTAAGCCAATATATAGCGCGTAGATGTAATATTAATTATATATTCTCTATGGCTGTTTTGTATTTAAGCTAAATTGTATCGTACATTATTAAATCTTTAATGGGTATTATACTATTATTTCAGTTATTTTCAATTGCACATTTCATGATTTCTTTTCCGGTTTAGTATGAATTATATATTGGCAATTTTAAATGCATAAAAATATAATGAATATGCTTGTATGAATCCAATATCCATACACATTTTACTGTATAGTTAATAATAAAAAAAAAAATATATAGTTAACAGATTTTTAATTTCATTTAAACTTGTATTTATTATCTACCTTATAAATAATAGCAATTGGTACTGTATATTTTTTTAAGGCATCTATTAGACATTTTTCATTTCTAGTGTTTCAAGAGAATTTAAAAATCAAAATTACAAACGTCTAAAATGTTTGCAAAAATAAAAACACAGAATATATTTGCTTTATCCTTTTATTCTTTTAATTTCGTTATCTATACATATATTCTTAAATATTTCATCATTTTATAGTCCAAGCAGAGTAAGAGAACTATTGAGTAATGGTTTTATAGCTATATGCATATATACCTCAGAAAAATCGAGTTTTGGAAAAGAAAAAAAGCTTCATAAGTTTGTAACGCTCGTTATCGAGTTAATTGATTAAAAATGAACACATTTGATTGTTTTCCAACAGCATTAAAATTATTAGAATAGTTGAAATTATATAATATTATAGTTAGGTGCCTGGATTTAACGATTCTTAGCTGTATATTAAAAACATGGCAATAATCTTACAAAATATATAAAGTACTTTGTTTATTATATATTATTATATTTTAGAGTAGGTAGTTGTTGAATTGGAAACATATACACATTTCATTAATTACTCAGGAGATAATTATGTTTTCAATTTATTGTATGTACAATATTCATAAGACTAACTTTTTCCTTGAATTAATAAATATATATTTCAATTTTAAAATACATGTGATATCATAAGTTAAAATGTTGAAAGTTTTCTTCCATAGTAAAGTTTGCTTTACAGAAACTCATAGAATGGATTAAAGTCACATCGAACATTTTATTCAGATAGAAGGTAATAAACGTACCTATAATACATGACTGGTTTGAGAAAAATGCAGTCTTCCAATTTGCGTGAATGAAATGACTGTTAATTATATTTGACTTGCAAAAAATATATTAGAAAAGTCTTGACTTTTAATATTTGATTCATTTTAAAATAAAAAATATTTATTTTGTTATTTATTAACTCTATTTGAACTTGTTTGATAACATTATAAATCGTTATTGATTAATGTAATTACACACCATAACAGCTATAGGGTATAGAATATAGATAGGTATATCATTTGAAAATAATGATATACATTTTAAAATATTAGTTTATATTGTATCAATGAAATATTTAAATTATAG
Source organism: Acyrthosiphon pisum (assembly GCF_005508785.2). Classification (NCBI taxonomy): domain Eukaryota; kingdom Metazoa; phylum Arthropoda; class Insecta; order Hemiptera; family Aphididae; genus Acyrthosiphon; species Acyrthosiphon pisum. Next base: position 121,376,323 of record NC_042494.1, read on the forward strand.
TTTATTAATTTATTTTGTTATTTAATTTCTACAAATAGCATAATTAAATTATAAATTAGTATTATCCATATTGTGATAATAAATGTGCTGCATATTAAATAGTATGAGCTAGACCACGATCAGTTCAAATAAAAGAGGCAAGCTGGATATATTAAAAATACCTTAGACAGTTAAGCACTTGTTTTGCATCGCTCACCTTGGCACAGGATAGTGATGATAATTAGATTTGATGTTAGTATTTTAATCTAATATTTAAATGTGTCAAAAAACTCTATCTTTTTACAATGTTACAATACAAATATTACAAATAACTCATAGAGATAATATATTTTTTATTAATTGTCTGGTACACTGGTATCAGCAGCTTCGTGGTCGTCTAGAAAGATATTTTGAGTTTGCCGTCTTATGGGTTATTCTTGAGAGATTTTTGCCGATTTTGAAGTAGAGAGCTCTTTCAGTTTTATTTAGTCTGTCGTGAAAGTTTTTAAATTGATTTGTTATCCATGTTGATAGCTAGGGTAATCCCGTTTCGTTGTGTTTATTTCACACGAACCGAGGAGTTTTTAATGTTACTCTCAATAATTCATTTTGGAAAGTTTTTTAGTTTTTTGTTTTTTAATTTTTGTTTAAATTTCAAAAAAATTTGAGTGTTCATAGAGGAGAAAACCACATAATTTTAAAATCAATATTTTTTTAAGAGCTAGCATTAATATTATAAATATATATTATGCTGTTATTATTTGCTAAGAATAGGTATCGCCGGAGGTATCGCCATATTTATTGGAAAATGGATTTATTCTTTTTATTAACAATGCATTTTGTTAAATTTAACCAATTATATCAATAGTATTTTTGTAATTTTCCCCTTAATGAGTATTGATTGAAAAATATCTATTGACTATTTTAATATAATATTAATAAGTATAGTATACCTAATTGGGTTTTATAATGTCTGTTTAATTGAATATTTAACCGTTATTCATTTATAATTTTTACAAATCCACATAATGTTGATTTTATTTAGTTTTTAGTTTACACTTTCATATAATTTGTGCATGGAAACTTCTACATAGAAATGAAAATAAGGTTTAAATTAATTAAACGTGTGTTTTATCGAATAACAACCAAAACTCAATTATTTTCAAGTACCTACCTATCCCACCTATTATTTATATTTCAATTTAATTTATAATATACACACTTCAAATTGAATATAAAAGAATTTATAAAAATACGATATCTTATTCTAATATTTATTTAAAATTAGTGTAATATTATCTATACAAACTACAGTTAAACATGTACACATGTTATATGATATTGCACATGATATAAGTTCATATATAGAACATATGGGGAAGTAATACTTTATACTAACCCAGTCCCCCCTCAGTTTCAATACCACACAAAAAAAAAGGGCTTATAGTTATTTGTCGGACTTTAAGACATTACATTTCATTAGTTATTTTTAATCTTGTTTATATTGGTTTGTTCATTAATCTTAAAAATTGTTTTAATATATCTGTACCTATACGATTTTAAAAATATAAACCTATTATTTACCCATTTTTATTTCTATATATGTTAAAAATCAATATAATTAAAAATATATAAGTTTTTATACATGTTATTGAAAACATATTTAAATTTGACAATCACATATAAACATCATATATAAGTAACGCATAGAAGAAGTATAACTAATTTATCATCATTGAACAATTTTGTTCTCATAATACTATTACTATGTAATAATCCTTATGTCAGATCCCGTTTTAACTTTTAAGTGAAGTAGACTTATGATTAAAACTATCAACAACAGTTATATAAATATGGATGGATATTGTTGAGAACATTTGAGAATATTGCAATAGTTTGTATTAGAGCGTGTTTTTTCATATACATTGTTATTTATAGATATTTAAATTATTTAAAATTTCACACAGTGAACCAAAACTATAGAGGAAAAGACATTATTTTGTTATTAAAATATTTCTAATAATCTGAATATTTGTAAAAATGAAAAAGCTGAGCCCGGGAACTATATGATTGTTATAATAATGGCAAAGACCAATATTGGCAAGTTATAATACAATTAAAAAAAAAATTAAATGGGAATTTATTAATACAACATTTATGTTGATACATCAATAGAAAATCGGATTTGGGTATGTAAACAATTATTATTATTTGAGTTTATGGATTAACTTGCTTCAAAAGCCACATACGTCATCAAAGGGAAATAATTGCATCTTATGTTGAAATCTTGGATTCAAATTGCAATCAACTGTAGCAGACAAGATTACAGTGTAAAATTATCACAAGACTTAAGGAATAGTCCTATATGTTTTAAAACTAGGGTCTTGTCGTTATTAATTGGCCAAAAATATTTAAGATACATACTATTTTGACATAGTTTTATAGTTGGGTATTTATATAATATAATATATATTATGATAAAAAAGTGATTCAAGTATTTAACAGTTATTGGTGTGTTAATTAAAGGGTACCAGAAGTTAATATTTCACTCATATATAGACAAAATATTAGCTATACAGTAACTAAAAAAATAATAATAATAGTAATAATAATAATAATTATTATTATTATTGCTATTATTATTATTATAACTAATATTGCACGATGAATACCGCCACTGGGAGACCTCTTCACTCTTTTATATTCATGTCATTTATTATCATTTTATAAATTAGGCTTATTGTTCAACTCTTTTATCAGAAGGCCTAATTAATTTTATTAAAAAATATGTATTCATAGTTATGATGGAAATGTAAAACAAATGGGTAGATGGATGCTTTTATGGAGTAAATCATCAATTATCCACAGTAATTTTAAACGGAATTTCTTAAAAACTATTTTGAATTTCACCAATACCATAAATCATATAATATATCTTAAAAGTAATTGAGATTATAATAATATGTAGGTATTAATATTTGTTAAGTACGTGTTAAGTACGTCTAGCAAGAAATAAAAAGTCTGAGGCACTCGGGGACTGCCGCGGTAAAGCTATTGCATAGCAATTTTGTAGCTATGTATCATGTAATTATGACTATATTTATTTTTGTATGACATTAATTCAAGTTTTTTTGTTGATAATGGTAGATAAACACCGTACGGAAATATTTTATTTGAGACTTTTTTGCTTAGCAACTGGTTAGACTGTAAATAACGAAAATAATAATAACATCTTACGGTCACGCTTTTCCGTTACGAAAAATGTTTTTTCAGTCACCACGCCGGGCCCGCGATAAAAGCTATAAAATAGCTTAAAAAATAACTTATAAAAATAATCACTGAATAGTATAAAATATTTTTTAACATAAAACATCAATAGAGATTTTACTAATAAGTAATAATAGGTATATAATAAAAATAATTTTTATATTGTAATATATATGAGATATATCATTACAAATTTCAATAAATGTATAACATAATTATTCTATACTGAAGAATTTTATTCCTAAATTGAAATGTTGTTTGGTGCATAAAAGTTAACAATATATTACTAGTATTGTTTTATTTAAGTAAATGTAGGTACCTATGTGCGCGTGTGAATAACAATTATTAAAATATAATTAAGAAGTATTTTATTTTTAACTATTAAGTATTCATAGATAAAAAGCTTTTAATTCACAATTCTTTTAAAATAAATTACCGATTTTTTAACTTAATTCATAGATTTCAAAATCAATATTTTGTTTTTAAAAAAAAAAACTTTTAGCAAAAACAAAATAATTATAGGTATACTTATTATATGTGTATTTAAATTATATGGTAAAGGTAGTGTCTTAATATATTATATCAAAGAAAGATATTTTAAAACAATTATGAAGAAAACTCATCTTTTCATTTTTGTTTCAAATAACTTTTAAAAATAAAAATAATAAAATAACAAAACAGTTTTTGTGTATATTATATTAATTAGGTAATTCGATGTGCGTTTTAAATTTTAATAATATGTAAATAACACCGAATTAAACTTTATCATAATATAATTAGTATATTACCTGATATAATTTTAATAAATGTAAAGTTATATTATATACGTCGGTAATCATTAATCAACAACAAATACATTTAGGGAAATTTGAATTGTAAAACAAAGTTTATTTCAGATAGCAGAGAAGAGTCATTAACAAATTGTAAAAATGCACAATTTAGCTCATAATGTTCCAGTGTTGAACTCACCATCATCGTTTGTGTATAATCAATTCGGAACTTATGGAACAACTTATAACCAAGTTTGTCAGGTATGTGCTTGAAAATATGTAATTAAATTTTATATTTTTTAAATAATAAAATTTATACTATTCGACATACTACCTATGTATATGACGTATTCGACATTAGGTACACAGTTTTCTCACTACTCAGTCGGTATAGGTACTATATTATTTTTGTTAAAGTTATTTAAGTTTATAATTACGACATATTATATCTACTATTTCAGTATTGGTTGTAAGTTTTGAATACCTATTATTAGATGAACATATTATATCTACCATGATACAATGAGCCTATATATTTTTTTAATATTTCTATATACGCTCTTAATATAAAATTATTAGGTACCAACATGTAAAAGGTACAATTTATTTTTGTAAACAACATTAAGAAAAAAAAAATTAAGTATCATACACTTTAAAATTATGAATTCATTTTTTTATAACAATTTATTTTTATTTATGAATACATATTACTGCATGGAATGATATTTATTGTGCTCTATACTCACTCGTATCTGTATACAGATGTTGATAGTGACAGTTGAAAAATAGATATTATTTGTTGTTAATCGTTATTAAATATAGCTAAATAAAATAAAATTTGCATTCTTATAAAAACCAACCATAAAAAATAATTGGCTATTTTCAAACTGAATTCTAAATCAAAATACTTAAAAAACAGAATATATAAATATTGTATACAGCTTCAATCAAGGCTGAAACTGTAAAATCAGTTGTTTCTATCTTGCACATGTGCACGCGCAATTATGATATTATAATCCTGGTATAAAAATTAACAAGACAAACAGTGTATGCGATTTCCTGGCAACTTTTTTTAATAATTAAACTTCAAAAAGTTGAAAAAGAAGTAATTTATACTTTTTAATATTTTGATACTTTAAAATCCCTCGAGTATAGTAAAAATATAGTATTTATTATTATATTAATATTATCTCAACATCAATATCCGAGGAATATACGGACAGCGATAATTTTCAATATATTTATTAAACTGTACTCTACGTGAATAATACGGAGTCAACTTGTGTTACCTACTGACTTACTGTTGTATCACATCTTGACTTCCGAGTAAAAATAAATATAATAATAAATTAAGACAAATTTAATATGATGTTAGAGTAAATTTTAATTAAATTAAACACGTAAAATAAAATTGCTTATATATTTTATAACGTACCTAATACAATATTTTTTTTTATAAACAGTCCTCATTAATAGCGACAGTCCAACCTCCACCGTCTGTGTCTACTTATATTAACTCGATGGTTACCGCTCAAACAATTACAACACCAGTCGTTTCCTCAATCAACAGTAAGAATTCATGTTCTACATTTCATAATTGCATAATATTGATTGCCATTTTTTTATTACCATTACAGCTCAAATTGTGGATAGTCGCAATGTTTTGTCTAATATACCGTCGCCGACCATACCGATGTTTTCAATTAACAGTCGTCCAAACACATCAACCAGAGAACAGCTTTCGAATACTAGAACCACCAATCCAATTTTGTTTAATAATTCATCTATGCAACAACAGTCATTTTCCACTCGTAAATATTAATTATATTTTTAATTTTTTTTCAAACCGTTTCAAAATTTAACCTTCATAACAGTTTTTTAGTTAACCAACTTAATTTCTTAAGAAATACTTTTTGTCAAATTTAAAAAATGATCGCTAACCATGATGAGTAATGTCATATAATACATACCTAGGCAATTTATTGAGATAATATAAAGTTACTATTTTTGAGTAATTATTACCGATGTGGCAGTGTCTAATGTTTTAATGTGTAGGTACCTAGTCTATGAAGGAAATAGAAGCCTATGAAACATTTAGAGCACCATTTCTATCATCCGATAATGAATAAGTACATATAAAAAATAAAATTATGCTGATGCCTGGTTAGTTCAATAGGATTAACTATACACAATTTATATTATTCATTCAATATGCCTTTTATTCCACGTCGTTGTTTTACTGTAGTGCTTATGATTATGCAGGTATTATATTGAAGGCTATATTGACATTTAATATTCACATTATAATGATAACATTTCAAAATATATTTATTAGTTATGTATTTGTAAAGTCCATGATAATACATCGTGAAAATCTTACAAGAATGATATTAGTCATAAAATATCCAACTAAAACTTTAATTTCTATTCTATTTTAAACTTATAACTATCATATCGACGCCCCCAACGAAAAAGGACGTAACTCACTTTTACGATTTTTTTTTTTTTCAAAGTGGTGTTACTGTTTTTCTGGTTGTCCGGCGACGCTGATTGTTGTATTTAATCAAACAAAGACGTTATGAACAATAAGATTGAGTTACTACCATCTTCGTCGGAAATCCAGTAACACCAGTAAAACAACTTTGAAAAAAAAAAAAAATATTGTAAAAGTGAGTTACGTCTTTTTTCGTTGGGGGCGTCGATATATTATTATGGCTTTAGGTATGTGCAGTTTTTAATATTTTCTATTTTTTAAAAAAAGTTTTAAATTATTTTTAAAAACATATTATTTTCTTTATGACAATCTATTAATCTAATAACTGTCACTAGATCGATGCATGGCTCTGTAAAGGATTATAAAAAAAATATTGGACTTTCGTGTTTTAATATTCCAGCATAACATGTTAATACCATAATTTGACAAACCTAAGAAATAGACCATAATATAATTATGTTGTCTTATAATATACTTGTCTTAGAATCTAAAATGATTAATAAATATAAGAAAATCCTGAAATAGTTTCCTCGTTTGGTAAGCCACTGTTTTTGCCTTCGAGCGAGTCTTTCGAGTGTCAGTAGGTATTATAAAGATACATCATATAATATATACCTTTATACGGTTTAAGCCAAATGTCTTAGTTTATTTTATTTGAAAATAGTTATAAATGGAATTGTTTTTGAAGTTTTTTCATTTTGTAGAAAATATAATGGAACAAACACTAAATATAGTGAATTTGTTTTTTTAAAGTGTATTTTATTTCACATTAAACATAATTTGAATCTTCTATAATTTTTAGAACTATTAGTCATTTATTCAATACTCGTAGAATAGTCATGACTCATGACATACTTTATGTTAGATTGATACAAATACTTCGTTCCAAGTCTAAATACAAAATTTAGCTTCTACCCCCTGAGTCTACAATTTATATTAATAATTTAAAACAAAAGTTGATTGAAAAATAAATCTAGCGATTTTAAAATTGAGTAAACTTTGGTTTATTGGATTATTATACATTTTTGAGTTTTGACATTCCACGATTTACTTTTTCATTAATTCTGTGGCTGGACTATCGGACGTGTTAAGCAAGCATTTAAAATCCCCTCTTTTCGTTGACATCTGCAAAATAATAATTGGAAGAGAAGTAAAATATACTCAACGCTTCTGCAGTCAAAAGACAATATTATATAATTTGTTTATAGTGCAATGGTGGTTCTGAATTATAGGTACTCATGTTGTCGTACATTTAGTTTTCTCTAAATAATTTTCATTTAGTCATTTCCAATCATTGCCAATCCATATCACATGTGGCTTTACGGGTTGTCAATGGTTATCATATAATATATTTATCTCTAGTATATTATATACGTTGTAAATAATAAAAATAAATTAAATTTCCCACAATACGTTTGTATAAAACCAATGATAATTAATAATACAAACATAATTTCAAATAGATCATGCTATATTAGCAGAGTCTCTTCAATTATCAATACCACCGCATCAAAACAGAATAATTTCATCAAACAGAGATCCGACCACGTTTAATAATGTTTCAACACTTCATCGTATAGGTATGGTAATCATTATTTAGAAATTAATCAATGTAATACTCGAAATATAATTTTTATAATAATATAATCACTACATTATACACTATAATTTATTTTATAATTATTTTAGTCCCTTACCAAGCGGTATTTAATCAATTTTCAGCTGCAATACCAAATACTCCTCGTAAGTTTTTTTCTGAATCATATTGTAATACAATTGTAGATTTTAATATGTTGTTTTCACATTTTTTTTTTTTAGGACACAATATCACTTTTGGACCTGAAGGCAGTAATTTGTTTATATACCATTTACCACAAGAGTTTAGTGACAACGAACTCACCCATATGTTTATGCCATTCGGTCAAGTGCTGAGCTCAAAAGTGTACATAGATAGGGAAACAAATCAAAGCAAATGTTTCGGTAAGTATATTTCTACGAATTATTTTACGACAAACATTAGTAGCTATTAAAGTTATTGAACATGCGTTTAATTATTACTAAAGTTAAATGGAAAGATTTACTACATACATATTTAATTAAAAAAAGATTCATACCAGCAGAAAATTAAAATTTAAAACAATGCATAATTTATTATTTGTTAATTCAAATTCGTTATAACTTATTATATTAAAAATAAAATGATCATTTACCAAACTGTAAATATGAAATTATGCATAAATATTTTAACGTATTATTTGACTATTAAAAAATGTTTTTGAACTTTTACAGTTAGGATTGAATAATACATTTTTAAAACATTTTTCGTAACAGGTTTTGTGTCATTCGATAATCTCAACAAGTGCACAAACTGCCATTCAAGTAATGAATGGTTTTCAGATCTGCCAGAAGAGATTAAAAGTACAATTAAAACGCCCAAAGGAAAAAAATTCTAGTAGAATTTATTTTTGAATGTGATTGATTTATCAAATTTGAACGATCTTACGCATTTAATTTGATGTATGAAACTAGTCAGTATAGTAGTATACCGTAAAATTAATACAACACTATTATTAAATTCTCTAAGGTAAACATTTTTATAAATGTATTATTCTGAGCTAAAAGCGAGCTAAATTTAAATAAAATACAGATTTCATTAGGACTATTAATATAAATTATTTCAAAATATCAACTTAACAAAACGTATCAAATAGGTACACAACAAGTAATTATGTAGGTACCTAAATTATGTAACTTAATTTTAATCAAGCCATTTTTATGGTTTCATACAATCATTGCAAGTGGTAGGTAATAATTCGATTTGCACAGAAACAGAAAACTGTTCGTAATAATATTATTAGTGACGCACTCTACTTTTTTTAAACACACAACAACGAATTTGTTTTTTATTTTCAAAATTTAATTAGTTAGGCTGTAACTTATATCTTATATCTAATAATAGCTACTGAAAAACAAAAATATTAATTCATATAATAACTAAAACCTACCTATTAAAATTGTTATTTTACAACTAAGAATTAAGTACTTGCATTATTCTATAATTCTGTATAATGTTAGAATGCGATAAAAATAAAATACTGCTTTACTGACAAAACATGACAATATCATCAACAGATTTTCTATGATAAACATAAACCTATTCGAAATATGACAATAAAATACCTGGATAATACAAAGATAACCTAACTTAAATTAAATCAAAAAATATTGTAGTATAAAAGGTTAAAATAATATGATTTACCGTTTGGGGTATTTAAATATTTCTTTATGCAGTCAAAGGATATTTAACTAATTTACCAACCTAAAATAAACCATAAAACAATATTTCTTTAATTTTTCATGTTTATGCTCATTTTTACATCAATGCGCATGAAATTATTAAAATTAAAATTTGATTCTGAATAAAAAGATGTTTTTAAAAGTATTAATAGGTAGGTACAGATATTTAGTAGATAATTAGATTTAAATAATGACTTAATATTTTAGATAATTTTTGTTCGACGCAACTCATACGATTTAAACAAAATACTTTTGGTGCCTACGACTTACCTATTCAGTTATATAGACATAGATGTACTCATATGATGTAATTCAAGTTTTATAGTATTTAAAATTATTATAATTGTATGAGCATCATATTAATTATATATAACCGAATATTGAAAAATAATAATACATTTTATAAAAACAATTTAACAACATTTTAAATATATAATCAATTACCCATACTTAATTAAATTGAAATACCCATAGGTAATCGATTTAAATATTACCATGAATAAGGCATAATAAATACACAATGTTCTTATAATTGTATATAGATTTGAACTTGGTAAACATTAATAATTTAACCGTACTTTAAACTGCAAATGAAATATAATATAAACGTTAAACGAAATTAAAATTAAAAGGTGTGTTTGGTTTTAAAATTTATATAAGTACCTATACTTAAAATAAAATTACATTTTGTTAATTGATTTAAGTTCTTTCTTTCAAAAAAATGCCTATAAATTATCGAATGTCAATATTTATAGGTTGTAATTTGTATTAAATAATATCTACGGTGTACACTCAAACTTTAAGTACTTAGGTACATACATATACTTGTCCAGAAGGCAGACAAAATTTAAAATGTATTTTAATTTGCAATTATATTTTCTTTATACTGTTATCAACTTTTAATATTCTATTCGTATTAATGTATTATGGAACATATTAAAATAACTATAAATTGCCGGCACATCTACATCAGAATAACATAGTGAATACCCTCTAACGACGTAGATTGATATTTATGAACAACGTTTATCTTTAAGCCCAGATAGTATGCTCAACATATCTACTTATCTATGAAAACAATTAATATTGAAGATTTTAACTCACAGGGTATCGATTAATTTAATGTGTCAACTTAATATTTTCGCATTTATTTCAATATTTTTCATGTTATTTTATTATGATTATGAAATATGAATAGTTATAATAACGTATAATTTTCACAGCAGTAAACAGTAATTATTGTCTTTAATCACTACCTACAAAAAAAGGTCAATGTAGTTATTCCCTCACCTCTCTTATCACGTATAAACAATTTCACAGTTTAAAATGTACAAAGTACTTTCACTGCACCCCTCGTCGTTGATTTACTCTAGGCCCGAAAATGTTAAACGGCTACACGTGCACTAATTTTATGGCATATTGTAAAACTTATACTAAACGTATTTATTTAAACTTATACTTCAAAATATATTTATTTTATTAGGTAATTAGTAATTAAACAATGCTATAAAATTATAAATTCATGGAACACATTTTAAATCATAATGCTTATAATATGAATACGTGTATATCAAATTTTCAAAATTTTTCAACACTTTGAACCTAATTAATTACTTAGAATATCTACCTTCAATATATTGTACCTATACGTCAAGTAAACAAAATACGAATATATTTTTTTTTTTTTTTTGACTTAACACTAAACAGTTAACAATAATTATAATATAATATATTTATGTATTAACTAATCATTATCAGAAACTTATATAATGTGTTTTTAAAACTAAGACATTTGAGTAGGTAACATAAAAAATAATATAAGCGTATATATTGTAGTGGTTAACTTATTAGTTCTTTATATGTCTAATGATAAGTTTAAGTATATAATTTAATTTTTAATAAAATAAACCCAATACTATAATAGTTTAGAGATTACCTTTATTAAAAACGAATTGTACGATATTGTACGAATTGTTTTCCGATATTTTATCATAATTAACAATATTGATTTAGTTCGTGATAGGATTATTACACGTTTCAAACAACATAGTTTGAACTAAATTTCAAACTTAGACTTTAAATACAAAAGTTAGAAATTAAATTAGAAAAATATTTTACAATATACCTACGTATAAGGTATATTTATATAGATTGTCGAATTTTATTTCTCGGACAATTCATATCTAGACGCCGATAAAACACACACAAAAGTAAAAAGGTCAGGTTGCAGGTAGTTTGAAATCCAACGGCCGCCGTGCCATACATAGGTAATATACCTATTATTACTTAACAATTTACACGTTTATTTTAATTATTCATAATTACTAATTATTTATTCACTTTATGATGAAATTTATGCCTATGACACTTCCCATGAATAATATATTAGTGAAAGAATTTTTGAAATCAGTCAAGTAGTTTTTGAGTTACTTCGTTACAAACAAACAAATATTTCCTCTTGATATAATAGTATAGATAATAACAAATGTATGATTGAAATAACAGAATATTCAGACAGGCTAAGTATAAATTAGTATAGGTAAGTTGTAGGTTCGGTAAGTGGTGTCTAATTAAATATTGTTAATTGTTTTGTTGTTTTAGTAATTAATCGTTATAGGTATCTACATGTAGCTATGGTAAATTCAAATTAAATAGATTTAAAGAAAATGTGTGACGTAAATTACCATCACACGTGTAGTTCTGAAAAATCCTGATCATTAAAACAAAATCTACTTCGCGATATTCACTCAACTATACCTACATTGAACTAACATCTTTGTTGTTTAAAGGAAATAACTTTTACTGTGATTAATGAACATGCGATTTAATTTTTCATTACAAGAGAGATTTTATTTATTACGTTTTATGTAAATTCAATAAATGCAACTTCTTAAGTATGATATATCATGGTGTTGGATATAAAAATAATCATAAATAGTCTTACATAAAAAATATTTTTCTCTTTAATAGTTCAATGTAAGTATCTACTCTAATAATAGTTGGATTATATATATATATTTTTGTTTATTAAACATAATTTTGATTTGCTACATATGCGAGGGCTACAAAAATAACAAACATTGATCCTTTGAACATTCAATAAAATACAAATTATTTAACTTATAAACAATATAGTAACATGCATTCACAAGAACAGTGAGAGTTTAATATATCGACATAATCAATAAACATGTTTACAATTAAAATTAAATTCATTATTTTGGTTCCTTACCGATTTACTATTTAGCGTATACAGTATATGTTATTAATCAAAATGAAGTTATGACAAATAAATTATTAAAAGTTGTTTTAAAGCTTAAAATATACTGATGGTATTAGTTAACATTATTTACCGATATGTTTTTAAGTATTATTAAATTAATATAATATAATATTTAATAATTGATATAACTAAAAGTTAGGGTCTTAATTAACTTAATGTTATGTAAATAATAAATATAGTAAAGATAAATCATAAAGTCTAAAAAAAAAATAATTTTAAGTATGGATTATCCACATATTATTTGTTGTTCAGTGGATTAAATAATAATAAATAAAAAAATATTACAAATCGATTAATATCAAATTCTTTAAAGGTTAATAATAATATTAACTTTTCTTTCTTTTTTAACGAAATATGTATAATTTTTCTGATGTTTTCTTGTTCAAAACTATTCATTTATCGATTAGAAATAATTAATTTACAGGTTTCATTAAATAGCAAACATATTTTTATGCAAATATAAGTATCTATGCATATTTTAATTATTTCAACTTACTCATAATGGAGAAACTTTATAATTGAAAAATTAAAAATAAATAAATATACTTGACGTTTACTGAGGAGTTGTTTAACCATAAATGGTACTTCATATACTTCTTATTTTTTCTAATTTTATTGGAAATTATTTAAACGTGTTTATACTCTCAGACTTTTTTTCAATTAATTTACTTGTTTAAATTATTAAAAACTACTGTAACCATTCCTCATATGTTAAATTGTACCGATAGTGTTAAAAGCGTGTGTGACCAGTGATAGGAATTAGGACACTATACACAACGGGCACTGGACTCTATATCTTGATTAATTGTGGCATAATATATTAATAATTTATCCAATATTTAAATTGAATGTAGGTATATATTTATTGCTTTGATTACTATTAATTCATTGATTTATAATCAATTATTTTAAAGTGTGAATATTTTTCAATTTAATATTAAAGATATACTTAATAATAAATTATTATTCTTGTGAAATATGTTATATAGTTTACTAATTTGTTGACCATTTTTTATTTATTATATCGTCTTCAATAGTTAGGTATGTAACATATACAATATAAAATCGATATTTTCCTGCATAACAAAAAAATCAGGGTTATAATTTGAGTTTTTAAACTTTATTTTATCAATTAAAAAAAAAAACACTGATTTTTAGTTACAAATATTCGATGCCACAGTGTTTGGTGTATCAGAATAAAAAACTTCAAATTTGTTTTTAAAATGTTTCTATCAAAGAATTTAAATCAACAAAAAAGTGTAAAAAGTGTTGTAAAATAAATTATGGGTTAAACTTGGTCAATTAGTTATGAATTTATGAATATGGTGAAAAACTTAATGATCAATTAATTACATTAAGATTATAAATACTAGAGAACTATAGTTGCATTATTTTTATCATAGGAACTAAATAATAATCAATCAAGTTATATTATTCTCAAATGATAAATAAAATAATAATATTAGTATAAGTATTCAATTAGAGATGTAATCAATTTAACTTGGTTTCTATAACTTAACTATACTTATTCGAGGTATAGATATATATATATATAAGTCAATATAAGAAACACATAAGAAACAAGACATAAAATACAACCCTTATTTTTGTTGTGTTGTAAATTAAATTTTAAATGAAAATAATAAAACTGTTTTTTGTTATCTTTTTTTTTATAACTGGATAGTGTCTTCTATAATATTATAGTTTGTATAAAAAAATGTTTATATGCTCAAATTATTTATCGCTAGATTATGCAGTCTTGTTTATATTATATCTGATAGTACAGCCAGTGTAATGATATATCTGGCTATTATATAGATTATAGTTACTAGTTAGTAAAATACCATTATATACAAGATATATGTAGCTGCTTTTATATTGTTAATAATTGTGTGAAAAATAATATTTTTATTCTATTCTAATTACTAAAGTTTTAAATTATATTATTTAGAGTTATTAATCGTATTCCATATAATAGTAAATATTGTTTTAGTTATCTACATTGATTTGTACCAAAGAATTTTTAACATGCCTAGAAAGTTATTTTTCATGTTTATTATTTTGACTTAAAATCTACAAAATTGTGCATCTTTAAATGTTTTGATTTTCATTAAATCATTGTAACATAGTAATACAACTGGGTTATAAGAAATAATTTTAAAATGATGAAAGTATATATCAAAGACGTGTCTCAGCTGGATTTGGCCTTGCCAATCGGTGTAAGACGTGACTTCCTGATAGATATTGGTAAACACTAAAGAGACAATATTCATGTAAAACCAAGCTAACGGGCCGCTAATAATGTGTACACCCATTTCCCTTGTGAGAAGAATGAATGAGGGGGAAATCTTCAGACGATGATTGGTAAAAAAATCAAAAAAAATCAATTGGCTGGCCCTTAATAACTAGACCAATATTGGTAAAGCCGATCCAACTTAACGGAGATGCGTCTTGATAGCTACTGTCAATATTTAATCACGAATAAGTTTTGTTTATATAATATGAAAATATATTTTGAGAGAATATAAATTTAAAATAATCCAATACAAACGCATTTCAAACAAACAAATATCACATAGTGTACTAATACTGTCAGTTATATATTATATTATAATATACCTACCTACATTATATTCTAGCAAAATAAGTTTAAGTATTTGATTTGTTATTCTGTATAACATAAATTAACAATTATTGTACGTCTTGCTAATGATAATAATATAGTGGATTTGAAATAAAACTGAATGTGTAAAAAATATGTTAAAGCTCATTTATGTATGTGTAATATTAAAATAAATATAACCATTGAGTTATTAAAATGGTTGTGTTGTGAACATACAGATTTGCTTTAAATACAATTATTTATTATTACAGTACACTGCAGTTTTTTATTCTTAATATTTCACCTAAAAATAATTGAACAACTGAATATATAAAATGTGTACGTGACATCAAACGGAAATCTATTTTGTTGACATTATAGAAAGTGTTTATTAACTCTGATCGGTATAAAAAGACAGAACAACCAAATATTGTCATTTCATTTGTAATTGGTTTTTGTCGTAATAAATCATCATACTATAATAAAATATAAATTGAATTTCCTTCGATACGTATATATATTTATATATATATGTAATGTGTATTATAGGTATATAAAATAAGCTTAATAAGCCGTGTACAACATGAAATTAATTGTGTTTTATTTAATCGTTGTCATGTCCATTGCCATTATTCGAGTAAGTATTTTTTCTATAATAATTCTATTTCTTAACAAAATAAGTTATAATTTGTTTT
Source organism: Acyrthosiphon pisum (assembly GCF_005508785.2). NCBI lineage: Eukaryota > Metazoa > Arthropoda > Insecta > Hemiptera > Aphididae > Acyrthosiphon > Acyrthosiphon pisum. Next base: position 121,392,710 of record NC_042494.1, read on the forward strand.
ATTAGACATGCAATGTGCCTGTTTCTGTAACAAACGGTTGTTGTGGCTGTGGCTGTGAATGTGACAATTGTGGATGTGGAGGTTTTGGCGGATGGGGTGGATTGGGTAGATTAGGAAGCATATTCGGATAATTAACGTAGATATTTTTTATTTATATAATAAATTCACTAAAACATAGTGATGTAGGTATACTTACTTAATCGAAATATTATTTTGTCAAATAAATGATCTAATAATATATTGGTGCTTTAACACATACATTGTATTATATTATCATTATTATTTAGTGTATTTTAGGTGTTATAAGATAATATCTTAATGATAAAAAATTATTATGTACCTACTATTTTTTTTTATATAACATTTTATTTTTGAAGAATTCGTTTAATAAAAATTATTCATAATTATTATCTGCGTTATTATTATAAACACTATTCTCTGCTCACTCTGCGTACACTTTTATAGTTGTACCTATACATATATTTACTATAGGTAAGTGCATATATTTATCCCAAACACTTTTGTTCTAACGCTTTCGATATAGGTACTTGTAAATAATTATATTTGTGGAATGCATAAATGATAAAATATAAATAAAAAGGTGGATACTGTTCTGTTGTACGCCCATTCAGTAGGTTACAATTATTAGCCAAGTATAGGCATGTAATATTGTTGTATACGAACAACAGTTCTGAGTGGAGATGGTCTGTCCGTCAGCCTATATTATAAAAATATTTTTAAATTACAACAAAATAACTAAAATTGTTATTCTTCGTTTAAAATCTAATTTTGTCCAACTTTTTACTTAAAATATCAAAAAAAATATTGAGCTTATATATATTTTTGGTGACCATATGAACTATACTTATAACATACCTTGTTTTAAATTTTCGATGCTTACCTATAAAAACTGAAAATTATATACATTTATGACTAAAAAATAGTTTGCAAATTTTGATGATTTTACTATACAGATTGCCAACTTTGAATTGTTCATAGTTATAACTTATAAGATTCATACTTATATAGATTAAAAGATTTAAAAACAATAGTAATGTTAAGTTCAACGTAAAAAAAAGTACAAAACGTTATTTGCAATTTTTCATGTTACGTTTATTGTTTATTTTTAATCATTAATTATGATTAATGATATATATATATTATTGTTTATATATATATATCGTTTAATGATATTTGATTATTTTCTTTTATTGCTTATTTTTTTAAATTATTTTGCGTTAAAACGTTATAAATTACGTTTTGAAGCCCTGGTATATATAGTAATATAGAGAATAGTAAATTGGAGTTACATCAAAAAAACTTCCCCGTTTTTCCTATTTTTTTTTTGTTTTTCTCAACGCTTTTGAAATCTGTGAATTTTCTAATTCGACCTTTCAAAAGTACCAACTTAGATTCACTAGTTTCACTTTCCCATCTGAAAAGATGCTGATGTTGAAAATCAAAGTATTAATTCTAACAGAAAAAATGTTTACAGACCGAAAAAAAACACATTATTGTAAAATCAATACATTCATCTCTCCGCTTAGAATCTAAAAGGCCAATATTATATAATGTTATATAGATAAAAAAGGTAATTTATTAATATTTTCATTAAACATAAATAATATAATAAATTAGCTTTTAATAAGATTTTGAAATGATAAAGAGTTAAGACAATTAAACGGGTACAAACTAATATCTAAAAGAATGATAAAGATATCGAGTGTTGGCAGTAGACATTTTTTTTTTTTATAATTTTTTTTGAATTTAATTTGTATAATATAAACACAATAAAATATATAATATATAAGCACAACTATCTACTTCTTTAAGCCGAAGCTTGTGATGAAGTAGAGAGTTATCTTTTAACAATCTGAAGTTGGAATAAGAAAGATAACTTAAAATTAAAAATAAAATAGGAAAGATTGATTACAGTTTAGACATAAGTTAACATCAATAAAATATATAAAATATAATATAAATAATAAGATACAAATACAGGAAAAAATATCATAGCTAATTTTAGATGAAACTTCGTATTAACTTAAAACCATGTATACGTAAAAGTATTCAATAACAATTTATATTAATAATTAAAACCAAAATTAAAAAATTAGAAATTAGAAATTAGAAAATAACCAGTGACACAATATTTTTCTCTTATCAAACAAACCGGAATGAATATTTATCTTTGAGGTAAACTGCATTTGGTTGAAAAAATTTGGACCCAGATAGTCGATAAAAGATTGGCCAAATAATTTTTTAGCATGCTTAACGGGCAGTTCATCAGCTCTATGTTCTCTAATTTTAGTAAAATTTATTTGATTACTTTGAGATAAAATGAGTTTATTAATAACAAACAATAAGGCGATTTTTTTATATAGCAGTCTTATTGGTAATACACCCTGTTGGTTTATGATTTATGATTTTGATTAGTTGAGCCCTCCAAGGTTTTCTTATTTAAGATAATTCTTACAATACAATTTTGATTAAGTTGAACATTTTTTATATTATTGTCTTTGACGCCACCCCATACCAGAAGACCGTATTGAAAAATAAATTGATAAAAAGAAAAATATGTGTTACGTAAAGATTTCAATGGTAGCATATGTTTTAGTTTTACGAATTTAAAAATTATGCAGCGTAGTTTATTTTGTTGTAACGCAAATTATTTATATGAAGATCCCACCTCAAATTATTGTCATAAATAATTCCTAAATAATGGATTTTAGATATTTCTTTATTTGGATACAAGTTTGAGGTTTACAATTTAAATAATTATTACAATTAAGTATAATAATAAGAAAATCTGGGCTATTAGATTTATTAATAGAAAACTTCAAATACATTGTTATATCATATTTCAAAATTAAACCTCTGTTATTTAAGCATTTTGAAGTTATGTTCAAACCCGTTGTTGATTTATGGTGTACTACAGCCCACAAATTTGCTGAGAATGACAAGCAAGTGTCATCTGCATAAGTCACTAATTTCCCATCAAAATTTAATTCACATACTGCATTAATATAACATTAATCGTTAGGTACTTTTCGATCAGTTTGGCAAAAATGATAAGCATTATATTAATATAGTTATTACACTATGGTAACAACAATAATAATTGTTATTATAGCATCAGTATGCATTATTATAAATTTATGATAAATAATATTCATTCTAAAATCGATTCAAACTTCAAAGCAAAACAAGGCTTATCCAAGATTTCTGAAGACCTTAAAAAATAATGAATTTATCTTCTACAAAAATGATTAAAATGCTCAAGCAGTTTAGTACTTGATAGTATATAATATTATTAGCATTTTATTTTATTTTATTTGTAGAAATAATTTAGTTATAGTCTCTTATAAAATATTAAATAGGTATTTGAAGAAAAACGCCCACAGATCTTTATCAAACGTAAACAATTTTCTTCCGTATATTTATTGTTCATGAAAAATGTAAATAAGTAATAACAAATAGGTAGATATCAAATAATTCAATTTTATTTTTTAGAAGTCAACCGGAGAGTGTAAGGTAGTGAAAATGATAATAATAAATTGTATTATCTTAAGGAACATTTGGTACTAAAAATTAAACATTTTACTTAAAATGTTAAATAAACGTACAGAATAATTTTATTATATAATAACTGTGTGTTTCTTTCCAAAAGTCAATGATGGGTATAGACTACATTGTTTCTTATCGAGTAAGTCTTGATTTGTTTTTATATTATGACTCACGAATAACTTAAATAATTTTGTAGAAATGTCAGATAAGTGACATGACAAACGCTGTAAGCGTAAGAAATATGAGTGAGTGGATTTTTTCCAAACGAAGAATGCGTTATTTTCATTGAAATTAGCGAGAACAAATTAAATTTTTAATTGAACATTCCGTACACTGGATATTTTATACTGGTTATGTGTCTGTTTTTGGGTTTCCTTTTAAAAATGCTAATTTCGTGGGAATTAATTGACTATTTAAAGTCTAAAACGTGTCATATAAAATATATTGTGTAAAATACATATATCGTACAGGCAATCAAAACGTGTCATAATCAGATACACCGTGTCAACGAACGTAAACAATATGCAATAAACGAACCACTCAACTACATAACTACAATAAAATATACATTGTCAAATTTGGCTATAAGTTGATCACTAAACAGTTTTACTAATTATATAAATAAATACTTATAGCTGGTACCTACAATAGTACTAGTTCTATAGTATCTACGTCGCCACGTAGATTATTTATTATTATATTGATATGGTAAAATCATATTAAAAATATCAATAATTCAATCACTCGCCTCATTTTCTACAATAAACTATACTATGATAAACTATATTGCGATAGATAATTTTATTCCAAACCAAGAATCAAATCAGCACCTATATTGTTTAATCGTTTTAGGGAGCAGGGTGGTAATGTTCATAATAGTATTGACACTATAAATTTGTCTATGGTTTTTTACATTGAAAATGTCAGGAAAATAGTTTTAACATGAATATGTTTATGAGCTGGGTACAGATATTTTTATTTATTTTCAAACCTATTTTGTGAAACGCTTTGTATGTCAATTATCAGTTATCACCATAGAAACGAATAAAACATAAACATTTTCTAATTCCTACTAGTTATACATATTACATAATAATATATACAATTCATGGTTACTTAATAATACATATTTAAGATTCATAAATTTTCTCCGAAGTCGAAAATATCAGGTGACGTGCTACGTTTGTCTTTTCCAGAATTTTTGAAATGTAACCTTCTCTTTTATTGGATTGATAAAAAGTTTTATATGATTTTATTTAAGAAAAATATGGCAGAATGACAGATTTTATAATATTCATTATTTTTAAAAAGTTGGGTTTTTTTAATTTAATATAAAATAATTTTTATTACATACCTAACCTAATCCGTGCTTATAACCGTTGTCGTTTCATTGCACACGTCAGTTTTTATGTCTTAAGTTCGAAACCCACAAATTTCTAATGAGTAATAATGATACTAAAGTCACACAAACACACTGCTTAATGCACGCCATGAGACATGCTCGCTGCTTGCTCGTCTCGATCATGACTTAAAAACGCATATCCAACGTACTGATTTATATGTATTAGTGATATCTAATAATTCTAAAAAAGTAAAAAAAGAATAAAGTTAGGTCCAACATAAAGTAATACATTTAAGTATTATACTATACAATAATTATTATCACTTCAAATCTTAGTACAGATACAATCAAACGAACGGTCACACAACTCTACCATAGTAAATACCATAAAATAGTTTTGCATTTTTGAAATTGGCACCGTCAAATACGTCTTCGACTGTAAAAATTGTGTTGTATACAAGAATTCTGTGTCTAATTTTTAATAACAGTTCTTTGTGAACGTATAGTGGAATTTTGATTATAAATTAAATTTGTTTTGCTATATGTATTGTACAATTAACCACTGAAGTATAGATTGTACTAGGCACCAGCTAGCTATTGAAAATAAAAAAAATTAGATTTTATTAGATTTAAACCGCGGTATTTTTATGCATACGTATTTAGTATTTACCATCAGTCATTTAAGATTTAATCAAGTAATTATAATATTATCCATTGTTATAAATTTTTAGTAAAATATAAACAATTGGTATCATGAGCCTGTTGTTAAAATGATCAAATTTCCATTACGGCAATAATGTCTATAATTGTATGATTATTTTAGAAATTGCGAGGCATAGTTCTATAATTATATGTACGATATGTGCTTATTAGTATGTGTTTAATAAATGGTATTATTTTTAATAGCTTCTATCAACCAATACTTATTAGTTATTAGTATTGGTTAAATTATTATGTATTTTCATATTTCTTAAAAAAATAGTTTTATCTTTTGACTGACTAGTTTAAGAGAATTAAAATAGAAACTTATACCAAGCTACGGTTTTAAATATTTGTGGTACTAAAAGTTAATAATATCTATGAGTTTTGTTTAAAAATATGAAAATTAAGAAAAACCACTGTCAATTGCTATTACAACAGTTTAATTTTTACAAACTTTTAATCATTCCACAAATAAAATATGATACAATGTTGCCTGAATTTAAAGCGAACCTGATAAAAAAAAATACTTAAATAGGTAACTAAACAAGTTCTCGACACTATAAAAGCCATTAGAAGTTTAATTAAATGTTATTATTATATGTGTTTATTCGTGAATAATTTTTAAGCATAGATTGCTTTTTTTTAAATAACAACAAAACTATTAAAAAAAATTATAAGATTTTGTTTGTATGGATTTTATATTCTTTCGTTTTATTTAGCAAATTCTTTTTTTTTTTAAATTTTTTAATAAAATGTAAAAAAGAAAATGGGCACACGCATTAACATGCGTCTAAAAACATAAATAGTATGTAAACGATATTTACCAGACACCTTGAAATATAATGCGCCTAATTAATAATATTCTTGATTGATACATTACTATATCTTATTATCTTTACATCTAAGAAATATAATTTAAAAATATTTTAGAAATAATTATAATTATAAATTTAATGCAGAGCCTTACCGATCCCAATAAAATACAGTATTACTTTATATACATTTTATTGCGTAAGTAACAATGTTAAACCTTAGAATAAATTAAATTTCGTATATCAATTTTTTATAGCCCTTTGAAGTTCAAAAATAGATTTATATTTTTTCTAAAACTTTCACCTTTGTACTGTAGATAACCTGCTTTAGAGGGAGAATATTTTTAAAATCTCAACTACCTACTTCTGTTTCTCTTTTTATTTTGATTCTAAGCAGAGCGATAAATGTATTGATTTAACAATGAAGTGTGTTTTTTTTTGTGTCCGTCATCACATTTTGGAGTATATATTTTATCATCTATTATATATCTTTTTTCTTCTCTGTTAAGAAGGCGAATTTAGTTGTACTTTTCTTAATTATTGGGAAAAATTAAAAACAATTAGAGAAAAGTGCGAAATTTTACACAAATGGTTCTACGTAAGTCAGTGTTAACTCAAAAGTTAATAAATAATAATAATAATATATGATATAATTAATATAGTGCAACATCCATACAACAAACTTCTATTTTTTTCTGTTTAACGAAATATTTTTGAGAACCAAACCAAAGTAGAACCACATTTATTTAATTCTATTTAACAAAATTCTCTATAATACGAATTTTTGTAGGTACCCATGAGGCTCCATAATATAGAAGTTTGAATGTCTGCCATTATAATAATTAAATATTAACAATATGATAAATGCAATATTTTTAGTAAAAATTAATTAAACTTACCTTATTACTAATAGTAAGATAAATTAGTAGTACCAAGCAATATAAATTTATCATAAAATATACTTGTAGTACCTAATAATATACGGGTACTAATAGCAGACCCTAATCTCGCTCAGAATTGCTTTTCGTGTGCAATGCCTTATCATATTAAATTCAAATTGAATACAGACATTACACTATTTTAATGAGTTGCTCAATGACGAGGTACACTCGAAACTATTACTGTACAGCAGATTGATTAGCTAATGTCCCCTTTTTTACCCATAAACCACTTATAATTTGTTCACCTGTTTCAGTTTAAGATAATTTATTGTATGAAAGTTCTTATTTCAAGAAATTCATATTGTTTTTTTAATGGTACACAGTATTCACTCAGCACTCTTCCATAACTCGTCTTTTATTCATTCTTTAACAGGCTTTTGTTCCAATCACTAATTCCATGGCGATAGCGTAATAACCATTAAGCAGAATCGATAAAACCGTATTTTTTATTAATATTAAATATACCAAGTATAATGAATGAAAAACTTTATTTTAAACATAAATATATATATTGGCAACAAGTAAACAATATTATACCTGTTATTATTATTATATTAAATTGAAAATAACGTTCCGAGATACCTGCAACTAGTTGCGTATTATAATACACAGTATAGTACTACAGTGAGACTAAAACTGACAACAAACACAAATCGTTTTACTATTAACGTCAAATAAAAATAAAAACACTCGAGTAGTGTATTATACCTATATGTACTTGTGTTGTATGACCTCGTGTATACAGAATACCTGCCAATACAATATGATGTACCTATATACCAACATTATACGTGTATAATACGGGTATAAAAAAACATACAACTCATTCATCCGTGATACGTGTAAAAAGCGCAATAAAAGCTATCAACCTATGCGGGGTATACAAATTTATAAACACATTATGTGTTGTGTGTACATGGTGTATACTTAAAGTGTATCCATATATTAAATTCGCGTTTTATCGAAATCGCGTCAACGCAACAAAAAAAACGTTCTAAACACACATATACCTATCCATCTGCATATGCCATATAAATATTATAATATTATACTATATAATGGTCGGAGGAATAAATGTTGTGGACGACGAAATAATAAATACATTAAATCCAATACGTATATAGGTATCGTTATATCATAAGAGTAATAGTATAGGTAGATACCTATATATCTGGCTATCTATACCTACGAAACATTACGTGGGCGACTCTAAAAAACGACGACGCCTGCAACAGTATATGGTGAATAATGACATGTAGTACCCCTACCCAGTGAATGTTATGTCCGCGCATAATAATAATAAAAATAATATATTATAATAACGTATACAATTTTAATATTCTGAAGGATATGGTTCGAAAGACAGACACCCCCATCTGTGGCACCAGATTTTCAGTCGAGTCGTTCGTATTAGTTTTTCATTTTCAATAATATTAATATACATATAGTACATTATATAATATAACAATTCAAATTCGATCGAATTATATTGAAAAAAACATATTTTTCATATCTTAAGATAAAACTTAAAGGTATACTAACAATTATTGGTATAGGTACTAACCGTAAAATAAAATGAGCGCTATATTGGTACACTGATACTGAAATTCAAATTTTTAGAGATGTTAGTGCTGTAAATTATTACTTGTAAACAATTTAACTACATTTTAGCAATTTTTTTTATCAGTAAATTATTTTTTAGCCAAAAAAATTTTGTGTGGCCCCTCAAATTAAATGCAATTTATTAAAAACACCTATTTTGAATAGTAAGGAGATATTTTTTATCATCTGATAATAAATACAATAGTTATAACTTATTAGTTATTATACTAATCATATTTTCTATTTTCTCGACACTGTAAATAAATACAAGTGTTTTGACTTTTGAACATAAATAACATAAAGGAAATACTGTATTAATTTTGATAGTTTAATTTAAATTATTTATTCATTGTATTATGAATAATTAAATATTCATAATATGTACTGATATAGAACAATAGATTCATTTTTAGTTTTTCATTGTTATTATTGGAAAGAACCAAATTTGTCAAGACTTATACAACAATAAAAATAACAATCGTATTTACTAATAAAAAAGATGGCTCTAATTGATATTTTATTATTTAACCTTAGATTATTTAACCATTTTTACCACAATTTTATTGGCAAATTTACCAGTTGATTTACCGGTTATATACCAAAATTTTATTTGTGTAAATTCTCTGGCTCTACAAATTTTGTTTTAGGCATTGACTTGAGAAATAAATTTTGCGAATAACGAAATAGTAAATTAATTACATAGCACATACCTATAGGGCTATAGCTATCGTTATTATTAGAAGTGTATAGCCGTATAGGTATTAGGTGGGCACCTACAAAACATTACACGGGTGACTATTAAAAACGACGATATCTGCAACTGTAGTGACATCATATAGTATATACCCAGTGAATGTTGTGTACGCACATAATAATAATAATAATAATAATAGTAATAGTATATTATGTATTATGCGTTTCCTATACAAGCTCACTGCAGGAGTATACCTACCTATATAACAATGTGACCTAGAAAGAGTAGATTTCGCGCGTTCGTTCACGTCGTCATCGCTACTTCCTATTATCCAAAACTCGCATAATATATCGAATGGTGGGAGGGGGGGGGGGCAATCCTATTCATAATGGGAACTTGTACATAATACGATATTATATGGATAGGACTATACCACTACCTTAAATCACTGTCCACTGTTACTGCTATACAATAATGTACTACTATACAGCCCACACTTTGAGCAGACGGGGTATACCTACAATACACTGCCGGAGAAAAAAAAATTGGCCGTAATAATATAATGATTCGGCGACACATATATTGGGCATAATACAGCCGTGTGGAATGAAGGAGAAAGTTGAACTCGACCTCGGACCGGTATGTTACTTAATCGTGGTAAAGTATTACGTACTGACGCATCAGTTATAGGTGGGTTTAGGTACTACAGGTACTCGAAACACGCGGCAGTGTATGTATACGACGCAGTCGCACCGCCGCAGTCCGTCCAACGATATATCGGACAATAACATTATTAGAACTTTTGAGAAAATTTATTCGCAACGGACGCGTTATGTAAAAAAATCAAAATCAAATCACTTTTAAATATATAGAAAACACGCTGACAAGGTCATTCATAATCATTTCGACGTGCGTTTAATATATATATCTTCCGTTTCAAAACATTTACATTTTACAATAATATAGGACCCTAACATAATATATAAAGCATATTTTGCAATAACGGAATTACGATATTATAATAGTCAAGTTTTGGTGAAATATAGAGATAAAAAAAAAAATTATACATATACGCAGTGTCAATTGAATATTGTCTCAATTGTTTACAAAGTTACAACTAATATAAAATATCACAATCATTCGTAATTAATAATACCCATAATAGCTCAACTATACGCTCGCAAAGATTTTCTAGTGATTCTAAATATGATTTCAATGTGTTTATATACTTTAAAAGTGTAACAGCTATAATAATTGTAGACAGTTAAACATTTTTTTGTTTTAAATAAATATGTTTATTACAAAACCAAAATGGATCGAAAAGGTCACCGTGGAACCAATGCTGTTTTTGTATTTTGTAACATTGGCCATTTCAGCTTTGGTAAGTACCATTCAAGTTCATAATATTATTATGTAAGTATCAGTGCTTTCATTTGAAACGAAAAAAATTAATTTTAATATTTTTATTTAGATTCAAATAACATTTGTGTTTATCGTTATTAGAACTAAAACGTAATAGGATTTTTACGTTGTGGTTTTTTAGAATTAAAACGTTTTGGATTTTTACGGACGTTACGTGTTGTCTCCGTCTTACTAATGAATAATATTGCAAATTCTACGTTAAGAAGAATATTCGTTTAACTTTGTTATATTTAATATTAGAGTAAATTTAAAGGCAAGACACATTTAGGGCACCGTGTTAGGTTTGCTTGATATTTCAATATTTTAGAATTAAGTTATGAGTATTTGAAAATTGTTAATTGTTTATAAATGCTCATAACTTGTTATAAGTTATAACAAAAGTCTACTGCGCAATATGATGTAGGGCTACAATTGACCACAGCCCATAGGGTGTAATGTTAAATTTCTACTTATTATATATAAATAAAATGACCGATAATATTAATAATGTAATAATAATATTTAATTGGTAGGTATAATGACGTAATTACCAAGATATGGGATATATCTAATGCTTAACTTTTTTGCAAAGATAAAAATAAAATAAAATGTCCATGAAACCAATATAAAATTTATATTTAAGATAAAAATTATAAAATGGTTTTAATTATTTCGTTTTGTGTTATTTTTTGTTTAATGATATTCTATACATTTTGTTAACCATTATATTTTGTTTTTTGGTGTTTAAATATTTAATTTTTATCGGCCATCGTTTTATTTACGTTTAAAAATTGCAATCGTTTTTTGTTCATGTTTAACGTTATTATGACGTTTGCATGCCCTTGCGTGCCCTGGTGGGTAATGGGTATTCATTGTATGCATAAATATTTTGATGATGATTTTTGTCTTAAAAAAAAATAAAAATAATTGTTAGTATCTACATTTTTTATTATTTTGATATCTATTGATATATTTAAGTATTTAACACACCGAAAAGTGGGAATAGTCTTAATCCATGACTCATGAACATTTTAGATTTTCGTCACGTGTATGATATTGCTTAAAGGTTTTACTGAAATTCCATATTATTATCTGAGTAGGTTGTTATCAATTAACAGCCAACCACAGAGAGCTCAAAATGGTAATTAATTGTATTCTAAGAATACGTGAGTACTAAATATTTAACACTTGATAATTCATCAGTGCACAAGAACAGTGGCACAACTCAAAAAAGTAGATTTTCCAGTACAACCGTTTAAAAGTTTCTTATTTCTTCCAAAGTTCGTCATGGTTTTGGATCTTTAATATTTTAAAATTTATTTTTGGAATAATTAACGTACCTAATTGATCACTCAAAAAATCGTCTGCTTAACATCTCACAGTAAAAAAGAATGCTTATGAACTGATAAATAGTAATTACTAACGCCACAGGACACTCTTTAAATGGCATAATATAATCTAAGTTTTTAAAAGTATATTTTTTATTTAAAGTAGATTTTATTCTTTCAGTTATAATAATAAAATAATATACGTTTTTGATGAAAATCGACTATAATTCCAGATTTGGGCAATGTAGTTAAATTAATTCGACTGCTGACCGCATTTTGGCGAGCGCACATTAATAAATACGGACACACGCCGATGATATAATTATGTTATTATTTATTATGTCTTCTACCCGAAGTGCAAAAATAGCATCCCTGCAGCATTATACTTATTCCGTCGTCAAGGTAAAATGAAAAGTACACAAACTTGTATTATATTAAGTTAAAAGTAGAGTACCAGATATCGTAGGTACGGTTTTTTTTCACGACGATTTTAATTTGAAAGAAAATTAAGTATAATATAAATAAACGCAAAAAATCGATAAAAAAATATTTAAAATTTCCACGCACGCGACACATAATTTGATGGAGGGAAACGTTTTACTCGTGGACGGGGATAATAGGAAGGGTAGCTTTACGTGGTATTTATTTCTCTTTTTCGCTTGTTCAAACACAACTTCTATGAGGGTATTATTTATATAATATAAAAAAATACTCTGGACCCGCGCAGGTCGCATAACAATATTTACGGTTCAGTAAGCCTGTTCTCGGTATAGGAACCCATCATAGGTATATATAGGTAATCAAAAAATGATATTCGATCGTTAACCAAACAAAAACGGCGCCGTATGTTTTGAAGATTAACAAAACGCAATATTGTATAGCTGCACCGTTCATAAACTGTTTTAAATCGCTCGTTTATGGTACTTATACTCAAAACGCGTTCGACCGATGGACACCGACTGCTGACTAATTCGCGGATCACCTCCCCCGGCGCTCGTGTGGCGTGCGGTGGAGAGGCGCTTAAATCTCGACGGAGGTAAGTTTTTTTTTCAGGCCCGCAGAATTTTCGAAATCTGTTTTGACGTAAACCACGCGTACACAATATAACTATTTGAACTGTCGTTATGGCTATATTATATAGGTACTATATTGTTATTATTATAATATAGTACACACGCTACGCACGCCATATCGTCATCACCGCGGTGATGCAACCACCTGCGGCTTTGATTTTATCTCGGAAAACGGCAGTATAATGGGCAAATTGCGTATTGTAATAATAATTTCCCTCTACCTGTACAACTCTAAATCTAAAACATCGCAACGCGTGACAACGAAAATGCACGGATATCTTGTATTAGGAGGACGATGCACCGGTATTATATTGCAGTCGTCTCAGTATTTCCAGCACGCTGAACATAACAAATTATTTACGTAATTAGCAGTTCGCGTTTAGTTTCAGATGACTTATATTGAAATATTAGGGTGAATTTTGATCCATTATTAACTTATATTTATAATTATTATTATAGGCATATAATATATTTTATGCCCATGTTTTGTCTCATATATATTATACATTTTATATTATATACGTAGGTGTATACGTCTACGCCAGAGATGAAACATGTGTAGGTATATAGGCACTGACTTCAAAAACAAATTGGTTCCAGTTTTAATAACTATTTTATAATGTTATATATAGCCACCTACTGGGATATATTTGAAATTAACTATTGGAATTCGTCATTTTGATGACAGACTTATATCTGTTGGTTTTCTATTAATAGCTCTGTGGTTAGTGTTGTAGGTATAATAGTTCTACGAGTTAATACATTATTGTTGCAGTCTTGTCGACTAAAACTGAAACACGAATATACCGTCTATGTCACATGCAGTATATATAACGCAATCGGTATTTTTGCAACTGGGGTTGCATACGATAATATTAAGAGAATGTCAGTGCACTGTTTGTTTTCTCTCTCTGAAAATATAGACTAAACGCATTTACGCAGAATCAGTTTTTTTTATGTTTTTGAGTAATCTTAAAGGCGCGTCCACACGGTGCGGCATTTATTTCCCGATTATCTTCCAGTAGACAATAATTTGGACTAAATCAGTTAGTGTCAAAATGTCATCGGAGGAGGATGTCGTTTGTGCGCTTGCGTTGTTGTATGCGTACAAAAATCATACAAAAGCGCGGAAAAAAAATGGTGGGTTCGCCCAAGTTTGCAGAGCAGAAAAGTTGCAAATGGATCAAGATTTTTAAATGAATTAAGAGAAGATGATGAATTATATTTTGAATTACGAGGTTCATTTCCTAATTTTTTAAGAATCAGTTCAGACGAACAAACTTTTGCCTCACGACCATGCCCATGATTATAACGTCACAAATACATTTTCGGCAACATTTCTAATCGGCCTAGCGGCCTAAGCGGCTCACATCAAAGGAAATCAACGCGGATTTTTCCATTACAAAAACGGTTGGGAATAATTTTTATGAGGGTATGACATATATCGATTTGCCTAAATATTGTCTCAAAAACAATTTAAAGAATATTTAAAATAGACATTTTTTTTATTTTGAAAATTGAATACAAATTTATGTACTTAATAATAAAATATGTTCTCCGAAAGAGAAAACAAATATTGCGCTGACATCCACTAAATATTCTAATGTGATCTTTGCAAATTATAACATAAACAGTTTCTTCTATAACCTAGGCTCGTAAGTTCATGGATTTTCATTTAAATTCTGCCAAGTAATATTAAATGCTAGTTGCTTAGATAACCTAGACATTTGGTTCAAGGTCAGAGGATTCAATATATAATTTATATAAATATATATAATAAATATATACAATAAATATATTCTTTTTTTTATTGGATTAAGGCTTCGACGATTGAGATCATTAGCCTTAAAGGTTGGTAGAGTTAGTACAGTAAGGTTGGAACAGTTGGTACGGTTGAAAATACGTATATGCGTGGCAATGATTTTGAATACTACGAACCCAGCTGGTCACCCACCCGGGAACTAATGACATGGGCCGTTACTTACTCTCAGTCAAGTTACGTGACTGATTGCAACGAACGCGCCGCTTCAAGCTAGTAAGCTACTCAATATATATTACGACATTTAATTTTGCATCCAATTACATATTTTGGGGTTTTCTATGTACTTGGCATATCTAATTATTAAATAACGCATTTTTAGATTCTGAGCGGAGTGAGGAAGCTATTGGTTTTATAATGGTGTTTATTTTTTATTTTTTATTTTTATATCCTGTATACAAAATTTAGTACCTTATCTTTTAGCAAATTGGATCAAGATGGTACTTTAGAGAGGTAATTTTCCAATTTTTTCAATAGTTATTTAATGCCACGGGAAAAACCACCGAAAAATTACGAAAAAACGCTAAAAATAGGATTTTAATTTCTAACGTTTTGTTTATCACCATAGAAACGAATAAAAAATTATAATATTATAATATTAATTCAACTTACATGATAAAATAAATAAAAACAATATAAAATATCCATACTGACAAACCGTCTCCGCTCAGAATCGTTTTTCGTATACAATGATATATCATTGAATTCAAATTTAATACAATCCATTAAACAGTGACCCAATTGTAACCTAATATACAGCAGAGCGACATCTACTTACCTGCTTTTTTTTATTTAAAAATCATTTAATATTAAATTTTTTTTTTAAGTATTATGTAGGTAGGTACAATTTATTTAATGTTTATAAAAACAAATAAAAACTTAGGATACACTAACCCGTGAGGACTTTTTTTTTTTGCCCCCACACCCCCAACATTACAAAATAATCAATGTTTTAATATAATATAATCATATAATTATATTATATAAGCTAGTACATTATAAGTATATATTTTAATTCTTCTTATAATACCTAAACTATGAATTTTAAATGTTTATTAGTTAGGTAGCTAAGTTAGCTTCAAATGACGTGGTACTGTAGAAGAGTCAAATTGTTTTATGACTTCATTGTTATTAATATTTTACGATATTTCACGTTTTTTTGCAAAATGTCTAGATGATTTAATCTGGATTGTCATTTGAGTATTGACTATTCACCATAAATAATCAGAAAACACAAAATTGATCAAAATAAAATCAAACGTTAATATCGAAAATTCATCAATAATATAGTAAACGATCAACAGAATATACAACCAAACGTACAGAAACAGCAACAGTCAACCAATATTATACTGATATGTAATAAATGATAAAAATATTACGACGAGATAAAAGTTTCAATTTAAAAATAGATTCATTTTTATTTAATTTATTGTAGTGAATTGTAATCACTCATTAGTTATATTTTCATTGTTGAAGTATTGATAAAATATAATTTCAATTTTCTCGTTCTCTAACAATTTTTTTTCATAGTTATTTAATAACTAAATATTAACTATAGCCTGTTTTAATTTTTTTACTGACGAAAAACCATAAATAATATGGAAATTTCAGGGGTTGCAAATGTATACTTATGCAACCCCTACATTGGTATTTGG
>NC_042494.1:121409698-121415495 GCF_005508785.2 Acyrthosiphon pisum
GTGTTCGCGTGGTTTACGTCAAAACAGATTTAGAAAATTATGCGGGCCTGAAAAAAAAAGTTACCTCCGTCGAGATATAAGCGCCTCTCCACCGCACGCCACTCGAGCGCCGGGGGAGGTGATCCGCGAATTAGTCAGCAGTCGGTGTCCATCGGTCGAACGCGTTTTGAGTATAAGTACCATAAACGAGCGTTTTAAAACACCCCCCCAATTACGCCACTGGCGTATTCCCTGCACAACCAGACACCGATCGATGATTGCAGAGGCGTGGAAAGAATAATATGTATGGCTCGTGCGGGAAGGCGATTTCTGTCTTGGGCAAAATGTGGCTCGTGCACCACACGTCGTCCGAGACTGAAATAGCTCACTTCCCTTCCTCTGCCACACAATATTATACAATTTCATATTTATGAAATATTGTCATTATATATATTACTTGGGTACTAAAAGTTTTTCTCTGCATATTGGAACATAATATAATTGCGTAGTTATTTAAGCGTTTTCATAGTGCACGAACCGAAACCTTATGCCTAACCTTAAAACACAGTTATAACATACAACTAACGGATAAGCGTGCGTGCGCGTGGTTTCAGGTGGGCACAAACTTGATACTGCGAAAGGGATGCGACATGACGGCCACCGAGCAGCCGGCTGACCTGAGAGACAAGTGCCTGAACGAGAGCTACGCACAGGAGTTGGTGGCCAGGATACAGACATGGAAGCTGACCATCCAGTACTCGGTGCCGCTGTTGTTCATATTGTTCGCGGGCTCGTGGAGCGACACGCACGGTCGCCGGCGCCGGCCACTCATGTTCATACCGATTGCTGGCCAACTGCTGACGGACGCGTTCAACGTGCTCAACGTGTTCAACTGGCACTGGTCACCCGCTGTGGCCGCCGTGTCCGAGTGCCTGGTGCCCGCGCTCACCGGGTCACGGATATGCTGCGTGGTTGGCGTCGCGTCCTACGTGGCTGACATCACGCGCGTCCAGGATCGGACCAAGCGCATCGGCATGCTCATGTCTCTGTACTTCATCGCTACGCCGGTGGGCGCATGCACGGCCGGCTTCCTCAACGTCAACATCGGCTTCTACGGCACGTTCGGCGTGTGCATAGCGATGAACGTGGCAGCGCTCGTGCTAGGCGCGGCTCTGGTCAAGGACACGTCCGTTCCGTACGACAAGGGCGCGTCCATATGGCAGACGGTCAACCCGAAGGTGATCGCCGACTCGGTGCGCGTACTGGTCAAGAAACGGCCCAGTCGGTCGTTGCTCATTTACATGACCATCGTGTCTCCGCTCACCGTCGGACCCATGCAAGGTGCGTCGAAACGAACATAATAATATAATAATAACAATATTGGTATCTAGGTACTCAAGGGAGCTAAGGTTTTATGATAAACACTTATGGTGCGGGGGCGAGTAGACATGACTGGTAGGAGTGGTTGGTCGACCTACATTACCTGTATGCCAATTGTGTATAACTTTTGTTAAAATCTAAAAAGGAAAACAATAATATACGTTTTGCAAGAGTCATCCAGATATTACGAATTCAGGATATCAGATTTAAGTTTAAGGTTTATTGGCAGTTATACATGTTAAAATCGACTGTTTCGTTTTGATATTATTTTAATTTTTAACTTATTTTATTTCAAGGCATTTAGACATGCAGTAAATAAAAATCATATGAATGGTAACATATGACCTATGTCATATTTTACTATTTACAATTACGGTAGGTACACATTCGACAAAAAAAGTTATAATCTCAGACCATGCTTATACTCGTAATATGTAGGTACTAGATATATTATTATAAAACAAAATATCAATTTCGTAGATTAAGATGATTTAGTAGGTAGGTAATAAATGGTTGGGCTGGTTGGGGTGAAATAATGCCTTTATTAGAAACTTTTTTTTTATGATCTATCAAAAAATAATTTCTCAATAAGATCCCCGTGCATATAATTATAGTATGACTCTGCGAAAGAACTATCCTATTCGTATTTCATTTTTCTAATAAGGTTTGTTGGGAAAAAAAAGAAATTGGTGTGTACATGGCAAATATTTTTGAGCAAGTGGTAAAACCGATTTTGAATGAGCAAACTCCCTGTAATTTTAAAATACGGTAAATATTTTGTGTAAGCGGAGAATTCGTGGATAAAAAATGTGAAATCTCCCAGTAAAATGCTATACGGTAAATATTTTTGTGTCAGCGGCAAATAGGTAAATAACGAGTGTGAAATCTCCCCGAGATTTGTGTTACGGTAAAATTAGTGTGTTCGAGGGGAACATCATCGCTTGAACGTTGTAAAATTACCGCGGTGAAAAAAAAAACGTACTGTGAACATACAAATGTATACTACTCATTAGGTCTGATATATTATTTTACACTACCACACAAGAGTTAAATCAATTCTTTAAATTTCATTTTTATATTATAATAAAATACATTTCCGTGTATAGTATTTATTGAAGTCATTTATTTATTTAATTGTACTACCTATAACTTATATCTAACTTGTAGGTATTTTAATATGACCAAGACTCTTAATAAAATACCTGGTGAAGTTATGGTTATACTTGGTTGAATAAACAACATTTATTAATTGAATGATTCAATACATTTTTTATTTATCTAACTAATGTGTATTTTATTTGATGGTGTTGTATTTAAATTTCTACGTGGAATTGTATTGAGAAGATTCATTTTGAGCCCAGTGAGATAATTTTTTTTCAGTTGGCATTTATTGAGTTGAAGTCGTCAATTTCACTAAACTTATGTCATATCACCATATTATGATATAATGTACCATTGTGTAGATACAAATATCATATAAATATGTATGTATTTATGACGTAAATATGTTTATTGTATAGGTGAATAAATATATGAATTTGAAACTCTTTTTGTGTTTAGGGATGCGGCCTGTGGGGCACTTTATACGTCTGTTCAGCTCTTGAAATAGCTCGCATTTTTAACGAAACACGAAATGCTTGTTGAAAAATTCTGAGAAAATTTTTCTCCGGAAAATGTAAGCTTACTCTTTCCTTTCAAATATTCTATTTTAAAATATTTTGAATAAAAAAAAAACTGAAATTCCGACGATTTCACGAATAATATCGCCGCGATTGTATTTGAAAAATTTACGTTTTCTTATACTGCAATAAAACAAAGATATGCATTTCTACAACTCCACGTCTTCAAAAATGTCTGAGTTCTAATTATATATACGGTACAAACGTTTTTCGATAATTTTATTAATTTATTCATCCAGTATTTATAGTTATTTTAATATTATTATTCGAAGAGGTAACTCAAGACGTGCTCAGCTATACATATAATATTGTGAACACTATTTTAGTAAGTATTCCACGCGGGAGTGCCTGATGTCTATAACACAATCACCGGTATATAATATACTAAAGAACTACATATTAGAAGTATACGAAAATAATATCAAACTTTATTACTATTATATTCGTAGGAGGAACAATTTTTTTTTTTTTACTGAACACGTTATAAAATAAACCACGCAATGGTAGCTCCAGCAGTTTCGTATAAAATCTTAACGTCGTCGTTATTAATAACTATTATTGTTTGTTTAACATAATATATTTTATAGACGGTGACACATTTAGTTTATTGATTAGGTACTACTACCTACAACTGTCTCGCCGCTCACGATTAACCCGCAAAAATAAAATAATAATAATATTATTGTTCTCATTTCAGTTAGCATTGTATTAACTGTGCAATCTGGAGGCAAAATTAAATTGGCATTCCCCTCACACTTTGCGACACGCTATTTGCACTGATCAAATATTTCAAACTGTATTAACATAATATTTTTTTAAGAGAAAATCCTGTACGCTGTAGTTGAAGTATGTAGAGTACTGTTATCCATAATATGAACGTTTAATTGGGTGTACCTACGCTGTACAATAGAAGGGCCATGCACCGATACCGTGCGGGATATCATCCTACACATAATCGGCACGTGGAAACAACAAAATCAATTAACAAGTATCATTTTTTTTTACGACAGGTATTATGTGTTTGTAAAATTGTATCTGAACGTAAAACACGAGCACGCACCTAATGGAAAACGCTGCAGGCTACCTATTCGTGGGTCAATTAAAAATTTGATAAAATAATATATAATAATAATTAATAAAGCGCATACCTACCCCGTATTTTTAGCGTATTGAACTCTATAATGGTCGACCATATTACAAAGCACACACACATTTAACCGAGAATTTAAATACATTTCGATCGATCGGACAACTGGACTACTGTATAGCGTTGTAAAAGTAGTATTATAATATACTCATGGGCGCTCATGGGTAAAATGTTAAGGGATGGGGTAGAGGACAAAGTAAAAATTATCAAACCCAAAAAATATTTAATGTTATTTCAACGTAGAAGCTTAAATATGCTTATTATGTTAAGTAATAATAATTAATGTTTGTATTGTTTTATCCTATATAAAATAGAATTTCATTTCAATAAGTATAGAAATAAAAATATGGGTAGTCAAATTTATTATTAGGTATCGGTAAATTAGAACTGCTCTTAATATATTTGTTTTATTCTAAACATAACACCTAATTAAATTGGATATCATTAATATAGGTACCTATCTTAAATGAAACAATATCCAAGTTCACTTTTTTGATGACGACCATTCATTAAATTATAAGCTCACAATATCTTTTCCAGGGAGAGGGAGAAGTACCTTAATAGTTGACGCCTCAAATCAGTATATTATATGATAAAAATAAATCAGAGGGTACAGGGTATGACATCCCGTGAGCATGCTGTTGAGAACAAATTGATAAACATTTAGATGATCATACCTTAACATAAATAACAAATATATGGTTTGGAAATTAGGATATTAATAAAGTTGAACAACAGTAACAAATAATTCTTCAATATTAAGTTTATATGTGAAGTACATTTTTAATTGATTGTCAGTTAGCTATTAATCTATGTGCTATTAAAGCAGTCGTGTAATATGATACATTATACAATATAAGTGTTTATTATGATATAATCCTAATTATTTTGACAATATATAGTGATATAATATATTTATATTATATATTATAACTGTAGAATGTAGAGCTATGGTGTGGTTTAAATTTGTATTGAAGGAATTATACGTCTGTAACGAAATTAATTAACATTTTCCTTGAACGAAACATCAAAGTGATATTCATGATTCTTAATTAACACGAGACGTTGTTTCGCAAAATAGTATTAATAAATATTATTATTATTCATTTGTAATTTATAAATTGATTATTTGAGATATAAATAATATTTTAATAAGAAATCAAATTATTAGACTGACAATATTATTGCCTGTTTTACAATTTGATTTTCTTATACTTGAATTTGATAATAATGTTATTACGACAATTGCACTGACCTACTCATGTATTGTAAATTGTCAGTATGACACATACCTTATATGTATAACTAAGGATCAAAATGCCGGAAAAATTGGGGAAAATGTCAGAAAAAAACGGTTTTTTTCCTAGAGCCTCGGAAAACGTGGAAAATTTGGGGAATATTGAAATAATACATTTCCGAAAAAAACCGAAGTTTTCGGAAAATTAAAAAAAAACCGAATTTTCAGAAAATTAAAAAATTTTATTTACGTTTAAAAATTAAAATAATCTATGTAAAAAAAAATAATTTTAAAAATAGATAACGAAACCTGTCATTGTCATTTCACATTTGCCAATACGGTTATTAATGTATTATTGTATTAAAATTTAAAAAT
>NC_042494.1:121416467-121418369 GCF_005508785.2 Acyrthosiphon pisum
CAACTATCATTATTTATTAGATTGTTTCCACTATACATTACTTTTTCAGTTCTTTAGAAAAAAAAACCATATTTTTCATTCAATTTTTCAATTTTTTCAGGAAAAAACCAGTTTATTTCGTCAAAACCTTTTTTTTTTCGGAAATTTTGATCCCTAAGTGTAACCATATATTAATATATTGTTACCACCATTAAAAGTTTAGGTATTACAATTTTTTAGGCACACTGTGCATATACACTCGCATTTACACACACAATTTCACCTAGATTACATTTCTGAGACTTCAATGGCTGGATAATATTTTGTATATTTGACCGGTAAAATTTGTTCGTATATAAAGGTCAACAATTATACTATTTTATGTGTCTAGCTATGGTATTTATGACTTTGCTATTTAGGCGACTGTAAGTATAATAATAATAATAATATGTTAGTGTATAATAACGTTCAATGGGAAAATTATTTTTGATGATGTTTTATATAGGTAACGTCGTAATCCGACGAATACATTAAAAATTATAAATATAGACGCCACTGAAATTAGTTGTCGTCTATCGCGTGAATGCGTGACTGGTGACGATAAAAAAAATGTACATATGTATAGGTAAATAATATATAAATTTATCTTTATTATATTACTCCTACGACTTAGCTCTAACCAATACATTATACATTTACATTATTGCAATTACCTACATAATATTTTATTTAAATTTTTTCTTGTTTATCATCATCTACAATTGTATTCAAATTCTCTATACAAAATTGTAATAAAATTCTATTCTGCTTCTGTGAAATATACTAAACCGACATGAAATCGACAAGTGGCAATTTAAATCGCTAGCACACGGGTAATTAAAATAGATGAATTGTACAATATATTATAGATTATCTGAATTTCGTTGTAATACGCCATGGGTATATAATACCTAACTTATGCCAAATTGATAGGGGCTCAGTCAGTGATACAACTATACAAGTATATAATATCATATAACATGATATTGTTGTACTTATATCGTCTACTTCTGCATTTCGTAAGGGTAGTATAGAAATTTTTGGTATGAAATCAAACTGTTGCTATAGTTTGGTAATAATAATACTTGTAATTTACCAATTACTACAATAGATAATTTGACAGGTAAAGCACTAAAGCCATTAGCATACTATTGTGACGAACAGATATAATAATATATTATGTACCTATTCAAATTATATAACGCCACATAAATCGTATTGCGCGTGACACCACTGCGCAGTCACAATGAAAAGTTATTGTTGGCCTAGGTTTTAACAGTTGCTCTGAAGTACCTATAATCTATATATATTATATAATATGTACCTATGTATGAAGATTAGTAGGTTGTAGGTCAATGAATATTGAATGGTACCCATTCGGCAACCTCTCGTCCTTCCGCCAACCAATTCACTAATACTCATAATATTTTGCTGAAAACCCCATATTATATATGATATACCGGATACCCCGTCTGTTTTCACATAATTTATTCTTCTTGAGAACTCAAGCACGAGTATTTAATATTTACCTATATTATGGATATATTTCAAGTATTTACCGTGTTCAGGAAACTATCTTCTCCGAAAATATGTCCCAACTTAATCTGTAGGTAGGTACCTATAGGTATATCACAACGTAAAATACAAACATTATACAGTATATACCTACATGCCAAAACGAATTCGAAACATCAAGTATTAGAAAATTAGCTGGGAATAAGTTATAACTCAATTTATCCCCTTAAATCCCTTTTAATTTAATTAAATGTTTTATTTAGTTAATTTAAGGGGATAAATTGAGTTATAACTTATTCCCAGCTAATTTTCGAATACTTGATGTTTCGAATTCGTTTTGGTATGTAGGTATATACTGTATAATGTTGG
>NC_042494.1:121418419-121431275 GCF_005508785.2 Acyrthosiphon pisum
GTTGGACAAAAAACACGTCTAAATTCTTATGTTGCGCGTGTGTTAGACAAAGACAGGAAATCACCGCCACCAATCCCCTTAACTAATATAATATTACGATACATCGCTGTGAGTGTGCAAAATAATTGTTCACCTAGGTACCTAATCTAAGATCACTCGTCTAGTCATTGCCGTATTTTGAACGTGTTTTTAGGGTTGGGTAACCTATAGGGAAACTCACGAACAGATAATTAAGATCAATACATTTTCTTATTGAGATACAACATAATATTAAATTATTATAATATTATATGCCCTTGAAAGTGATAATCTATTTTTTAAATATTATATTTTTTATGATTATGGGATGATTAAAATGTTCTATATGGAAATAGTAGTTGGTGATCATAATATTAACAAATATACGCAAAAATTATGTTTACGAGAAAATATCGTAACGGTAACATTTTTCGGCTACAAAACAACAACTACTACAGTATACTTAATTCGCATAATCGTATCTATAATAATATATGTCTACAATGTACATGTACTCTACACTCTACATAGCGAACTATTGGAAATGGTAATTGTATTCAGACATCTATACCTACGTTTAATTCTTGCCCTCTTTGATTTATTCTAAGGTTGTTGGTTGTTCGCTCCCTGGCAGACATACTTACCAGCGTTCACTAGTCTGCCAGGCCCGATGTCGTTGATGTATTATTATGTTTTATTTATGTCAATAAACGATGGGGGCCGGAGGAGAAGTAATGCTAACGTGGTTCCTCCACCGTCCCTCAATTAACTCGAAAAAAAAAAGAAAAGGTTGTTGGTTGTTTAATGTTAATTTACTATCTAAAAATTGTATAGGTAATTCAGTGGTTTTCAACCTGTGTGTCACGACACCCAGGGGCGTCGTCGGTTATTATCAAATGAGCCACGTTCGAAAACTAAAAAAAAATTGTAATAATTTATAGTTTTTGTTATCTACTTTTCGCTGCCATGTAAGTCTGCATGCCCTATACATGTTGTACGCACTTGGGTATGTGAGAGATAGATGGGCCGATCGACAGATTTCGTCATTGAATAAAGTTGGATTGAATAATGTAAATTAATTGTTTGTTTTAAATTTGCGTATGGGAGCCGTACATTTGATTTAAAAATCAAAAGGAGCCATGGACCCAAAAAGGTTGAAAACCACTGGTATAATTATTGAATTATTTAAATACAAATATTCTTATTTACATAATATGTGTAGAGTCATTCATTTTTTTTAATTTGAAATTCTGATAAATAGAAACTTACCTACCTAATCTAAAACATATACTAGCCACTAAGTTAATAAACAAGATATGTAAGATAAATAACTGTCAATGGGCTATTAACAAACTATGTTCGTAAATAACAAAATTTGTTCTTGTTTTAATAAATTACATTTTTTTTTAAATGTATATAGGTAGGTACTTAATCATTTTTATTTTAAAAACAAAAAAAAAAATATTTGAATAAAATATTATAATGTGTTATAAAGGTAGTTTATTACACCAGTCACTTATTTATATTACACTTCATATATATCAACCAAACAATTATAATTTTCCTGTACTATATCACTATATCGATTCTGAGATAAGTACCTACCTACCTACAAAAAAAAAAAAAAATAAAGAATAAAAAAACAGGTAAGTGGATGTCGCTCTGCTGTACAATAGGTTAAAAGTGGGTCATTGTATAATGGATTGTATTAAACTTAAATTCAATGATATAATATCATTGTATAAGAAAAACGATTCTGAACGGAGACGGTTTGTCAGTCAAGATATTTTATATTCTTATTATTTATTATAATATCATATAAGTTGAATTAATATTATAATATTATTATGTTTTATTCGTTTCTACTTTCTATGGTAATAAACAGAGCGTTAGAAATTAAAATCCCATTTTTAGCGGTTTTTCGTAATTTTTCGGTGGTTTTTCCCATGAAATTAAATAACTATTGATAAAATCGAAAAATAGTCTCTCTAAAGTACCATCTTGATCCAATTTTCTAAAAGATAAGGTACTATATGTTGAAATCGAAGTACTCTTTCTCGTAGACATTTTGAAAAAATATATAAAAAATAAATAAAAAATAAAAAAATAAACACCATTGTAAAACCACTAGCTTCCACGCTCCGCTCAGAATCTAAAAGAACCTAAAAGTTATAGATATTAGTTTATATACAGTATTTTGCATTTAATCAAATATATTACCTAGGTTCAAAAATATTTTATTAATTTTAATATAGTCCTTTACACGATACATCATTAGATTTAGATATACATAATGTGTACATTAGACATACATATGATAGTACATAAGATATGTACTGTTAAATGTATTCAATTTAAATATTGAACTCAATTATAATAGTTTAAATATTTTTTTCCAAAATAACGACAAGGCAATTTCAGAAAAGTAGGATTTTTAAAATGAAATTTCGAGTTAAAATAAAATATTTAGTAGGCATAGGTATTAAATATTAAGATTGACAGAATAGGTGAACGTTAAATTGAAGTAAATGTGAGATTCGAATATAAAATGGTCTTAATGTAAAATACATTTATCAAAAACTTTTAAAAGTTTGTACCTAATCTTTTACATATAATTTATTAGCTAAATATTGAAAATATGTAGCTCATCTGCAATCAATAATGTGAAAAATAAGGGTAGGTAGTGCCATTAGTTTGATTTGCATATATTTACAAAACTTTGTTGGTATATTATTTATTATATAATATATCTATAAAAGAACTTTTCCTGATTCATCATCGCCTAGCCAGAACTGCTGTAGCAATGAATATACAATTTGGTCAGTAGTTTCGTTTTATGATGTAGAGTTCCATTAAGAAAGGGCTTTTCAAAATTCTCATTTTAAAAAGATCCTCGAACAAGGTTTTTGAGATTCATAGAGGAAGTTCAAATTTTTTGAAGATTAAAACAGTTCCTACCTAAAAGTAAAAATTAGTACTTAAATATATATTTTTTTTGTGTATTAATGGTTGACATTGGTTGCTTGGGCAGATGAGATAAAATCTGACGTCTTGTATTATACTTTTTAGAGTTGTACCCAGAAACAACTATTTTTAATAAATCAAGATGATCTAATAAATAATAATTATTATGATTATAATATTAATAATAGAACTGAAATAAAGGCAATAACTACAACTTACAAGTAATATAAAAACTAATCAAATAAAAGTTATAACACAAACAAAACGGCAAACGGGGATAAGCTGAGTTATTCAGCTAGTAATATTTATAATTAATATTATACGTATCATACATTTATACCCAATACCTATACGTATACGTGTAGTATATTGACTATTCGGCTATTACTATTACTATTGTAGGTATTGTAATAGCCTATTGCAGGTAAACATTTTTTGTTGTTTTTTTTTGTATTTTATAAACCAACTATAAAAAAAAAAAAGCGGGTAAGTGCGGGTAACACTGGATAAGTTAAATTTGAATTCAATACAATTATTGTACATATATGACAAATGATTTTTTCTAAAACTGGTTTTGCGACCCTCTAAAGTACTAACTAGATTCACTTTCTGAACAGAAAAGATGCTGTTGAAAAAAATCAAAGCATTTTTATTGTCCCAAAAGGTAATGACAGACACACACAAAAAAAAAAAAAACATCATTGTAAAATCAATACATTTATCACTCCGCTTAGAATCTAAAATATTTTATGTTAGTTCCATATTACTATTCTAATTTAAGATACGTGTTACCATTGATTATAATTACTAGTATTTATAATCAATGATATTACGTATATATCAAGTATTTTTAGGCGCATATTATAACACGCATTATATATTATTTTAATTGTTCTAAGAATTATTTACAATTTATATAATATAATAATATTTTCAAGCTAATAACCTAGTAGTTAATGCTGTAACATGCAAAAAAAAAAATTTTAATATTGTGAAAAAAGTATAGAAATTAAAATAACGAGAAGTGAAATATGTATTATTAAACCATTTTAAATATGTAGGTAAATTAATATATATTTTTTTAAATTTAAATTCCAAGTATGACGTGATAAAATATTTTACACAGAGAAAAAGATTTTTTCAATCAAGTTCATGCCGGGAATTTAATTTGAAATTCATTGATATTTTGTAAATATTGATTATATTATATTAACTGGTTTTTTAAATGAATTAATACTTACCTATTTGATATATTTATTTTATAATTACTTATTTACTTTTTTTTTTTTACCTATTTTGTCCTTATTTTTAAACTACGTCATTGTTTCTTACAAATATATCATGTGTAACTCACACAAAATATTATTTATACTACCCATAAACCTTATTTAATAATATATAATAATAATTTATCTATAGAACTTCCCGAAATGTTTGGCTTCAAATTATAAGTGCCTATACATTTATTTTTTTTTTTTTTTCATTAACTTAAGCCCGGCAACTATGGCCATTATTTTGTTGTTTTATAGTGGGGGCGGTTGGAATGGTTAGTTGAAACACGTTTTTAGGTTTGGCAGAATTTCAAGTTGGACACCTGTAGGTTTCTGCCATGCCCGATCGGGGGATGGCGGCATCTCGAAGAAAAATTCTTAAGTCCGCTCGGCCACTCCGTCCCTCATATACATTAAATATACATTCTTAAAACAAAAATAAATGTTATGTGAAATCTTGATTTTATTACTTGACAACTTACAGTACCTAAGTAAATAAACATGTAACAATAATACATTTTGTGACTTTGCGTTATGCATATTTCGATACTTAGCAGATTTCTATTGTGTTGATAAATATTGTTAAACTAATATCCAATAGAAAAGTAACCTTAAGAGTTTAATTAAAATTAATATATCAAATACATGACTAATATGAATAAATGAACTACTAATATGCTAAACTTTAACTAAATTATTTTTCAGGCGAATACTCCATTCTTTATCTTTTTGTCAGATATAAATTTGGATGGAACGAAATCGATTACAGTCTCTACGCTGCATACAAAATGACTGGGATACTTATTGGTAATATTACTAATATTATTTAGACAAAATAACACAAGACAAAAGCCATCACACGGTGATGTTGGTGTATATTTTGTGATATGCGCTATTGGAGAAAAATCTCCTAGAATTATTTTTTGTTGTTGCAAGTTCAATCGCAATTAATTTCTGTATTAATGAAATTCGAAAGTTATTAGAACCTAACGCAAACAGTCGAAATTCGAAATACCCACGTTGAACTGTACATATACCGATTTCGTCATTAATATCGTTTTGAGTTTAAAAACAATATTTGTTCATGTGGAAATGCATTGGCGTATTTAATAGTGTATACGATATTTTCGATTTTTCGCGGTACCTATCTATAATACACGTACCTATAACCTACAAACCTAACTAAATAAATCAATTCGTAAAATGTATTTCCGGCTAAAACATAGATAGCTGAAAACTATTATTGACATGCTTATAATTTGAGCGTGTGTAAATATCCTGTTACATGACGTAATAATGATGATATTGTGTTTATTTTAATTAAACAACAATTACTATAGTATTAAACATTTTTTTGTACTTAATTTTGACCAAAATAGTATACTAGTTTGACATCTATATTGTCTAGGAATCATGGGTTCTCTTTTAATGTAATTTTTGTAACCCACATATAATGTTGGGTTTTTCTAAGAAATTAAATCATTTCGATGTTTGTAAAAATAAAAATTAATTGAGAAGTATAATATTTTTATAGGCCATTTTGGTGGGTGTTTAAAATCGAAAGCAACGATAAATCAATAAATTTACTAAAAGCTTCGAGGAGAATATAAAACTGGCTATAATAATAATAGTAGGTTTACGCGTCACATTAGCTACATGGTTATATTTCTTAAATTTGTCAAAAATAATTAGAAAATTCATAAAAAAAAAACATTTAAAAATAATAATCTGTGCTTAATTTCCAATCTGAGAAGGCAAGTCAATGTAACATAGGAAACTTTTGAACTTTTAGTAGATAAAAAAAGTTTAAATCAATATCATCATTATTTTGTACTATATTGTATAGGTATATTATAATATATAATTATAATTTAAAGTGTTTAAACCATTATTTCATTAAAGGTAGGTACATCGTACATTTCAGAGATTCTACATATTACAATTGTACAATTACTCCTACCTATATGAATAATAAATTAACAATGTTTTATTTCTTTGAATCAAAAATTACAACTTTATACCGTCATAACAATCATAAATCATCATAGTTGTGAGATACCGCGAGGTCGAGCTCATTGCAAATATATAAGTATAGTCATCCGTTTCAGATTTAGAGCGTGAAGACAATCTCATACCGGCTACATAATTTACATAATCGGTATGTTATGTTTAAAAAATTGGGTTACTTACAATTTGTATATACTACTCTTCCCTCAACCTTTCCTTTTCAAAGCATTCTAGAAAGTGATATATTGACACGAAGGTTGATATTTAAAGGACGAAAATTATTATAGATTAACAGTTTTATATAGATATTAATAGGTAGTTAAATATTTATCAACTTATAATTCCAAACCAACGTTATGAACAGATGAACATTAACCTACAAACCATAAAAAGTAAGATGAATGTACAGTGCACACGCATGTTATATAATATTTATATTATATATGTTACAGGTACTATACATTTTGTCTTGAACTAAAACATAATCTTGAAAGTTGAAACTGTAACAAACCATTAATGACATAATATCAAAAATAAAATATAAATAACATATAATTTAAATGAAAATTGAATACATCATATGAAATAGTTAACAGTAAATATTTATTATGTGTATTATTTTATTTACAGGGACTATTTTAGCTATATGGTTAATGAGTGTAAAACTGAAAATGCACGACGCAGCAATAGGATTTATCGGCAGCAGTTTCGACTTAATCGCTGCCGTGTGTTATAGTTTTGTCACCCAACCTTGGCAGCTGTATGCAGGTTGGTCATTCACCAAAATCGATAATTTTCTAATGATAAATCGAAAATTAAGATTTTTATGTACGATTTCACGTGTAATTTAAAATTTCAGTGCCAGTGATAGACATTTTCCACGGTGCAGCGTTTACAGTTAGTACTTCGATGGCGTCAAAACTCGTCGATAACAGTGAACTAGGTAAATGCTGTTATTATAATAAGTGTCAACAATAAACTTCTCGAATTTATAATTATTTTATTTAAGATAATTTGATATAGGTACGCTACTCGAGAGTAGGTATATAAAATCGTTTTTCAAATATAATTTAGAATGTCAAACATTGTGAGACAACGGCAAACTATGTCAATGATAATATTTCATTAAATTATTATTCAAAATTATAATAGTATTATTATAACATAAACACTTATAAGGCGCACCTACGTAATTTTTATACTTTTTTTTTTAGCGCAACTCAATTCTGTTCGCGGTATGCTGGAAACGCTCGCTCCAATTATTATTTATCCGTTATATAATCAATTATATAAGCTCACATTTGAAACACTACCGGGAGCTTTTTTCCTGTTGACTGCGGTTATTACTGTTCCAGTTGTCATACTATTCGGGTAAATAAAATGTTATGATATTCCACGCAACTTTACAATATTATGCTCTATATATATAAATTATAAGGTATATAGAATCGTGTTTTTCAAATTTTTAAACTATAGTATGTACTTTTTCGTTTACAATGTGTACAGTGTGTGCATTATTAAATCCATAGAGCAGTTCATAATATGCATTGTAATCAATTTTGATGTACTTTAGCTATTACCCATATAAAAAAAAATAGATTTATAAATAGTGAGTATGCAGGGTATGTAACCCTTTTCAATGCTTTAATGAATAGAAAAATCGTAAAACATTTAATTGTAATTAAATACTGCAAAATCAAGAATAAGTAGGTACGTGGTATAGAAATAATTGAAGTTATTTCTCGTTAAAATATATAAATTGCCACGAATAACCATTCATATTTTTCAAAAATATTTGAATTGATTTTTTATTGGAACTGTAACATACAATTATAATTTAAATGTGCATGCATTTTTAAATTCTGAGCGAAGCAATGAATGTATTGATTTTACAATGATATTGGTATGTTTTTTTTTATTTGTGTCTGTGTACACGATAAGCAGTCGATATAATGCTTAGATTTTCAACTTCAGTATCTTGTTCGGTGGGAAAGTGAATCTAGTTGGTGCATTTGGGAGGTCGAAATTAAGGATAATCGGGAATTTTTACGCATTATCGGTTTTTGACAAATTCGTTTTTTGTTTTTGTCGTACCTCTAATACTAATGACTGTAGATATATGAAATTTTCACTGAACATTTATATTAGTATTTTCTATACATGATAAAATATACAAAATATTAAAAATCCTTCATCACAGTTTTTTTTTATAAGCATTTAAAGTTCAAATCTTGACAAAATACGGAAAAATCATTAAAATTAGCAAATTATTTTGAGTTGATAATTCATAAAAAATTTTTTTTTTAAATGTAAGATTTGAAAATGTAATAGAAGATTCCTTATAAGTTTGTCTAGTTTCATAAGAAAAAAAATATCTATCGGAAATTCAAATTAAATTTATATGAGCGTTTGAAGGTCATATTTTTAAAAATTTTTGACTTGTTTTGAGCTGTTAACGGGCAATTTCAAATTTAAATTTTTTTAGTTTTTTTTTTCTATAAATATCAATAAAATGTTATTTTTCGGGCCAAAAAAACCAAAAATGTAATACAAAACTTCTGATATATTTCTTAAATAGCAATTGAAAAATAGACCTTTTTTTTTTTTTATAAGTATTTAAAATTCAAATTTTGACAACATTTATCAAATTTAAAATTTAAAAATGATTCTGTAGTTAAAAATATATAAAATGTTCAGCTTTTATAGCAAAGGATTGAAAACTTACAACAAGGTTCCACATAAGTATGTTATTCCGTAACCAAAAAATCTCAAAAATATAAATTACAGTTTTTTTTTATAGTTATTTTATGTTTAAATTTGGAGGAAATTAAGTATTAAAAAACCAAGAATAACGATTTTAGTTATTTTATTTTAATTTTATAATATTAATTCAACTTACCGGCTACCGTATTAATAAGTAAACAATATAAATATAATATAATATATCCACACTGACAAACCGTCACCGCTCAGAATCGTTTTTCGTATACAATGATATTATTTCATAGAATTCAAATACCATCCATTATACAGTGACCAACTTGCAACCTACTGTAAAGCAGAGCGACATTCACTTTTTTTTAAACTATGCAACAGTTTGTATAGTGATAATATTTTATCATAGATAGTAGAAACTATATATTATAAATACAATTTGGAATTTGGTGGGAGGATAATATATTGTAATAAAATTGTTTTACATTTTCTAAAAGTCTTTGCAACGGTAATAATAATATATAAACAGTAGTGACTAGTGAGAATTCGTTCGACGAAATTAAGTGGTTTTGGTGCAAAGTATAGGTATAGGTATTTCAGGTCTGACTTTTAATTTGATTTTGATTGTTATTATGGTTGGCTGTTGGTCAATATTGACTTTATCTGGACGTGTGAGCTTATAAGGCTATAAAATACAAACAAAACATTCGGTATTTTCTATGGCTTCTAATTTGATTTTATAAGAAAATTTTACTACTTATGCTAATATTGTATTATATTTAATATGCGTTGCAGTTGGTATAACTGCACAAAATTATTTTTTTCGATGTTCCAAACACACAATAATTGATTTAAAATTGTTTTTTACTGTGTAGCCACTAGTCCCCAATTTTAGTAATCTATAATAAAGATTGATACATACATTTTGTTTTAAAAAGTTCATCTTTATATTTTAAATTATAACTTGTAGGTAAATATATAAATAATAAATAAAACAATATTCACAGTAAATTTTGAAAAAAAATTGTGAAAAAGAAAAAAACTCTTTTAAATCTACCATAGATATTTTCCAAATATAAGTACTTTATTGATTAATTATAATTCAATATTATATAACTGTTACATAATACGTCATATTTACTACGATAATTATATTGTAATAGCATTACAATAATTGAATAATAATACATGCCAAATCAGCTATGATTTCTATAATGTAGATACCTACCTAGGTAATTAAAATTATAAGATTGTTATGTTAAATATTAAAATATATAACAATAAATAAGCCAACAAAAAATGAAAACCCATTGAAAATTCAAATTTATATAATATAACTGCGATGAGGCTCTGTATTATTTATTTAGTATTGTTTAGCATAATTTATTTATTTATACCTGATAAATAAATTGTAAATGTAAAGAATATTTTTTTATGATCTTTGTTTATACAAATATACGATACGTGTGTTTGTATTTTAAAATTGATTAGCTGAGCTATACGAATGGCCACGGTGCCACAACCCTCCATAATTATAAGTATTATTATACAGTAAACATACGAAATGTAATATTAGGCTTTACCACCTAAGACTACTATTATTATTGTGTTTCATGTTTTTACTGCTTATTAGTTATTCATCGTTGAATGTTGCCAACTAAGACGGTATTATTCAGGGTGTAACAATATTACTTTGCATTATTTTCAGGTTGACATACAAAGCCGATCAAAAAGACAACATATTTAAAAATAATGAAGATGATGGTGTAGCACAAAAAAATAAAGACGAATGTAATAATACTGTCAAAAAAGAATCGATTAAAACTATAGATTCGGTTTGACATCACCCATGTGTAAACGAATATGATGTAACAATATGGTGAATATTATTCACACTTCGCAGCATATTTATTTATTATTATGTTATAAACCTACCTACCTACCTACCTACCTACCTATGATATAGATATTAAACATAACTTTACTCACATTACCCTTATTGTACAATCTAAATTATATTTATGTAAAATAGCCTCTGTAATAAATTGTACCATATTTAATACCACATTTGCTTATATTGTAATGTAAAATGTAATGCAAATTAATACGAAATCGTAAATCCTTATAAGTTTAGTGTAAAATGTAAATAGTATAAGATGGATGTGTAGATACAACATTTTATGATGTATTAATGATGTCTAATTTTTGATTGTTTCTAATTCGATCCATCTAATAGAGATTTTAATTTTTGTTTTGTATACATGTTTTTATATGAATAAGTTTCTAAGTTCAATGTAACTATACCTATAATAATAGGAAACGTTTTATAGATCCTCAACTAGTATTAAGTATATTGAATAAATGTATAGAATAATAATTATATTTGATAATTTGATATCATAGTAAGCTATATGCAATTACCTATGTTATTGTAGGTAATAGCCAATCGGTATTCGGTATATTGGTACCTATGCCAGCTACCACATGCAGACATGCTAATACAAGTTATTGAAAACGTTTTTTCAACCAAAGATTCTATCTTTCGATTCATCATACTATAATTTATGTTAAATGAAAATAATGTTTTGTTTATGACCAAAATTAAATTGTTTTTATGAAAATAAATTGAACTTTTAAAAGAATATTTTTTCTTGTTCTTTTGAAAGTGAAGTAAATATTACAATATATCTTCACTTCATTAGTCTAGACTCTAGAAGACTGTTGATATAATTTTGCCAACATTTTCATAATATTATAGTTTTTACATAATGAGCAACTCGTTGTTAAACATTTAAATATTTGAAAGACATTTATGGAATAAATTATAAAATTATAAATTAAAGAATAATATCACTTTTATTTTAAACAAAATCATAAATAACTTTTAATAAACAAAAAACTTAAAATAATTTATTTTAAAAATATTCAGGTACCTACTGAATAAGATTATAATATAATAAAAGAACATATTATATTATAAGAATAAAATAGTTAATGTAATAAACATGAAGTCAAAACACAATATTAATTATTATATACCTTAATGCTATTCACAAAGCATGTTCACTTCCATTTATTTTGTTTGATAATGTATTAATTGAAATTTCGATTTTTAGAATTTTAGAATTTTAGAATTTTAGAAAGTATGCTTAATTAAGGATAAAATTTTTAAATACTTAGATTTTTGAACCTCTTAAAGAGTGTCCCATTCCTGTGGTGGTACCAGCTTATTTTTTTCATTTGATAATAATTTTATTTTCCTGTAAATTGTAAACAGATGACTTTTTGAAAATTGATGAATCTAAATCGTAATACAAACAACCCGTTTTTATTTAAAAGGGAGGCTATGTGTGATTTCTGAGGGTAAATAAGCCACTCCAGCCTTCTTAAAGTTGAGCTCATGTCCATAATCTATATCCATTGTTCATTAATATATTAATTATCTGCACATTTTAGTTAAAACTTATAAGTACGGCTCGGATTTTGTAGCAAAATAAATCCTTAAAAAAGCATTTTAAGTAGCCAAAAAAAGCCAAAAAAAGCATTTATTAATTTAATTCTAAAAAAGCAAATTTCAATTACACATAAAATTAAATATTAAAAAAGGAATTTACAACCACATATTTAGTCAAGTAACTCTCATTAAAACTCATATTAAACATATAAAACGTGATATTTTTCATCCGAATTTATTTTGACTTCACACAATTAACAAAATATAATATTTCCGTCAGTCATAAGCACATTTTCACCGAATTCTCTTACGATTTTTTTTAATTTTTAACTTTTGGCATTTTGACGATGGGAGAAATTATTTATAACACTATACGTTTATACCTCACTGATTGTCGATTGATATTTGCCGGCCAACTAAAGTATTA
>NC_042494.1:121431802-121497952 GCF_005508785.2 Acyrthosiphon pisum
TACTTATAAGATATAGGTATAACGTCAATATGGTAGAAAATATAAATACACATGCTATTTTTCATCTTATTTTATTTTAATAAACTAATAATAACCTATATAAACATATGGCTATAATTTAATCAATACATTTTCATTTTAATTACTAAAAATGAAATAATATGTTAAATCATATCATAATATATTATTATAAATAATATCTTGGACCATAGTATCGAGATTTATTTATATGTATAAATTAAAGTTCTTAAAATCAATTATTTACACTAACTAGGCACCCGATCAAAGGTAAATCGGACAAACTTAAGGAGAAACGCACGTTGTGTTATAGTCCATCGGATACTGTCCATTCTGCGTGGAACTGGAGTGGCACCTAACGAGACATACTGTACCGAGGGCAACTACAGGTGGGTTGTCGGCCTGAGATGTCATGCGGATGATTCCGTGGGACGTGAGCCTTTGCGTTGACCGGGCCACGTTCTCGTTGAGCCGCGACAACGGCTTAGCGCGGTGTATACTACAACACACGGCCGAACGCGAAACATAAGGCGAAGCAGGAGCTGAATTAGCTCGACGGCAGCGATAAATATGAAATATGGCTTGCAGCGGTGGCACTTGCAGCAGACGCAGACGCAGGAAAAGGATCAGCAGGACGAATTTGAAGATCAGCCGCTGCCAAAGGACCATTGAGAGCATATTATGTAATGGAAATGACGGGAAACCGGCCCTCCCGTGAGCGACGGTGGTTTTGTTCCGCTCCTGGTTCCATTAAATCTCACTCCTAAAGACTAAAATACAATTCCGGATAGTATTTGTGAAACATATATTATTTTGTACACACCAAGTAAAAATAAATGTTCAGGTTAAATTTATTTAGGTGTTAATATTTAGTTCAAATGTTTGACCAACGTAAAGTTCTGAATTTATGATTAGTACATCAAAGTTTTTCACAAAACTATATTCCTGTACAAGTATAAAGATGCCAACCTATATACACTTACTTTTTGAAGTAGACGGTTAATACTTATAAACATTATATATCCTAATAAAATGTGGTAAACAAGAGGTTTAACTGGGTTTAAGTTTTCCCCGATCGTTTAAGTATAGTGTATACTACAACTTAAGCATCTAAAAGAATAATCTCTTGCCTCTGTGAAATTATTTTTGGCTCTTGTTTAACACACGATATATACCGCAGTGATGTGGTGTATACTGTATAATATATAGGTTTAGATATAATGACGGATCTATATGGTGGTCAACCCCAATATATTATGTTTACCGTATATTATCGATAACACAATTTATAATTTT
This sequence comes from Acyrthosiphon pisum, assembly GCF_005508785.2. Classification (NCBI taxonomy): domain Eukaryota; kingdom Metazoa; phylum Arthropoda; class Insecta; order Hemiptera; family Aphididae; genus Acyrthosiphon; species Acyrthosiphon pisum. The sequence continues at coordinate 121,433,117 of NC_042494.1, forward strand.
TTTCTGTCGCATTGATTTTCATTATACTAAGATTAAATCGTATATATTTTCTAGACTTGAAATCTCCAACGCGTATAGGTCAAGGCTGTTTCTGAAGGGTCTGACTCCAGGGGTCTGGACACCCCCCCCCCCCCCGAAATGTCTTCAATAAGTCTTATTTTTAACCAATAATATCAAAACCTAAATTCAATAAAGTTACAATATACATGTTTTGACCCCCCCCCCCCCCACTTATTGAACCATATTAGTTTAATCCTCCGTTAAAATAACATTTATGGAACATTAAGTTTTTATTTATACTGATGTATATTAATACAATATGAAATACATAAAATAATACTTTATAAAAATAACTAACTATAATTAAAAATTAAAATATCATTTACATAAACGATAATGATATTACGTTATACAATGTACACTGTCTTTCCTTTTCTTACAATTACTATTTTAAAACTATACCTAAATCGTCTTAATTAACTCTGAGTTATTTCTTTTGCTGTCCACATGTGTTTACATTTACAGTAAATAATCCTGAAAAATATAAAAATTATAAATATACAATACTTTTTTAGCATTTATATAATATATTTACTCACATAAATATTATTAATAAAGGAAAAGTTAAGATTATGTTTAACAAAAACACAGCACCAGGTAAGTATTCAAATGTTAAGTTATACGTTGCACTGTATAATGAAACTAAAATGAATGACATGAATGTGCTCATTAATCCTTGGACAGAATTTAATCGACCTAATATACATAAATAATAATAACACGACATTTAAATTCAATTAAAAACATAAATATAGGTACATTATTATGAAAATGTGTAGATATAGGTACTAACCAAGTTTTTCGTTTTCTACGATTTTAGATGTCAATGAAGTAGAAATAGTGAGTGCAGTACCATGGAAAAAGTCAATTAATGGAACTATAAATAATAATTTTAGTATTAAATGTTATGATACAAAATGCTTGATCTCATGCATTATAATAATTGATTTTTATATTTACTGATGTATAGTTGCCAAGGTTCGTTGGCAAAAACGTAACACACTGCTGCAAGAATATCAAATGTGCATGCAATATAACCTATAATTGCATCATTTATTTTCAGACGGTGGCTCAAAACAGTAACAGAAAACAATGTACCTAGAAGTTAGATTTAGATAAGTGGTTGATGATAATCATAGTTAACTAAACAAGACGATATTAATTTGCAATGCTTTATTTGAGTAGGTTACCAGGTGGCAGATACTACACTTACATCGAATCTTTTTTCATTTGTAATATACTAAACTGTAAAAGTACTATTTAATTACCAAAATGTTATAATAGATGCAAATCAAATAAAAAAGTTGTACCTATATTGGCTAAATCTTATGCAATATTTGAAACAGGGGTCCTGCACTTAAAGGCTATAATAGTTATGCATATTGACTGAAGATTGTTATTAAATAAAATCAGCTATATCGGTATTGAAGAATCTTAATTGCGAAATTGAAAACAGATTGGAACATCATTGGTTTGGAATGATGGACAAATTGAAATGAGGAACAGTGAATACTGTTATTATATTTATATACATAATATAATCAAAAAATCATATACCTCGTAGCTTGTATGATATAAATTATTTACTAGTAAACGCATAAATCGCATCTACCTAGGTTAAAATAGTGAGACAGTTCAAACAAATCTAACTTAATACATTGTCTTAAATTATAATGATTCAAAAACTTCATATTATATTTTGTTTTCTTATACTATAATTATTATGGTGTAATTTTTTATAACTAAAGATTTTTTTTATTATTTTTGTTACCTACTGTTTTATTTCTGAAGAGTTTATTATGTAATGTATACAGATAAAAGATTCTTTCATCACGAGCGAGGCAATATCTTGGAAATATCTACAAGTAATTACATTTTATTTTTTAGTTTAAGAATAAATATTTAATTCTTTGTATCATAATTTATTATGCTAATTATTTATTACTAAGAAACATAGGAAATATTAACAAATATAATGGTAAATATTCGAAAAATAAAAAATAATTAAGAATTCCATGTAATTCCTTATATTATATATTGCCTGTTTACAATTAATTATAATCTCGTTGTATATATATTTTCCTGACAAGATGGCGTTTCAACGAATTAATATGTATGCAACTGTTTATAATTGGTTTTTTATGAGGTCAGTCACTGCAGTTTTGATAGACGTGTTGATTATTGTTAATTAAACGAAAAACATTTTTTAATAATAACATGTTATCAATAAATTTCACAAAAATAACGGGTTCTCACCACATACTAATGTATTTGTCATAAAATGTTTGATAAAACAATAACATCATTGTTAAAATCATAAATGTGCTTTTATACGGTGTCATAAAAAAGTTTAATATATTATTAAAAACGTAGGTACTTACAAAGTTTGTATTTATTTTTATGAGTGATCGTGCAATATATAATAGCATGTAATAGCATGTAATATATTAAAATCTGGGACGAAACTAAATTGTTTAAAACTGAGTTTCCCGATTGCCTCCCAAGTGCGTCCGAGATAAGGTATCATCCAAGTGTGTCCCTTGAAAAAGAAAGTTTTTTTGACGTATTGGGGAGATCTATTAACAAAACACGCTATGATTTCTACCTTCCAATTCGGGATGTATAGATATAGTTTTATATTGGTTATTTTACTTTTTTTAATTATTTAATTTTGCTATCGTAACTTTATAGGCTTGTATAGCTATTACTGTATACGTTGGTCAGTACAATTTCTACTAATATTATCAAATACATTCAAATACACTTCACTTAAAGCAAAACGTATACGAAATGTTGATAAATACATACAGCCTGATAATAGTCTCCCAATTCCACGAGGGGCACCCGCCTAACCATCAATACGACAGGCGTCGACAGTGCTCCCAGTGTTAATCTGTTTTCCCAATAGCGTCGTAGATGTACCGAATGTTCATCTCCAGAAAAAGATAATTTTTTAAGTCAAAAGAATGCGTCAGAGTACATTTTTGTATACAGGAAGCTATAGAATTACCCAGAACGAAACCACAAGGTATTGAAATGGCGGCTGCATACCAGTGGAGTCCCAAAGATAACTACAAAAAAGCTCTATTCCGAATTACGTTCCTTGTGCTTTGTGCGTTATGACAGTGTTGCAGTTTAATTAATATTTACCATTTTTAGATGTGCGTTTAACACACATTCATACTTAACTTAATGACAACAGTTAGCGACTTTCAATAATTTTTTTTTATTAATTATCCCGCGGCAACTTAGGCCATTGGGAGGAGGGGTGGAACAGTAGGTTTTTGACGGTAGGGGTGTGTTACACGTGGGTGTATTTTTGGCAGAATTTTTGAATGGGGCACCCGTAGGTATCTGCCATGCCCCGGAGTGGGAGATGGCGGCACTTGTTCTCCGGACACCGTGACTTGCCCGGAGAAAAATGCCACCCAGTGACCGGGGATCGAACCCGTGACTGCGAGCACCGCAGCCGACGCGTTGACCGCTCGGCCACCTCGTCCCCCACTTTCAATAATTATAATATAGGTGTATTGTGTATAACATATTATATTTATGTTTTATTGTTTATAATTATTATTTCACGACATGTATATAATATGTTATATTATCGTGGAAAATTCCAAATTTAACAAACAAGAGCTTATAAAATAATTTATATAATTTCATTTCTTACGGGTGCAATAATAATAATTTAAAAACAATATTTAAATGAAAACTGCAAAATAACATATTTCACCTCCTTGTAATAATAATTATGCTACAGATGGTCGATGTAACAATGGCAAGGAAAATTATTTCCATAATAATATACCATATTTAATTTTTTTTATTAAATTTATCTGTCAAGGTTTTTACAACGATAGTTGTTATAGCCTACTTTTAAATTATAATATATAAGCTGGGGGACGGAGTGGCCGAGCAAACTAAAGTTGGTTGCGATGCTTGTTCTTCGAACTCGACAACGGGCGGCAATCTTCGGGCAGCACGGTGTCCGGAGAGAGAGGCCGCCATCCCTCACCCGGACATGGCAGATACCTACGGTTGCCCACTTAAAAATTCTGCCAAAACAAACACACACGTGTTCAAAACTTACAGTATCTTCCTCCACAGTTCCACAGACTAATGACCTCAGTTGTCGAAGCCTCAACCCCCCCCCCCAAAAAAAAAAAAAAACATTAGGTGTATACCAAAAATTATTGACAATTGTAGGTTTAAGTTTATATTGTGGGAAATACATTTATTGCTTCAATGTTTTTTTTTTGTTAAGTGCGTGTGGAGTGAGGCTGGGTCACAATTATGTGATGATTGATTGCATAGTTTTCCTTGCACGTGCTGCATGTAGGGGCTGGTTCTTAGGTGACGACTAATGAGGAAGGAGCGTATTAGATTCGTTTATCGCATTCTAAATCAGATGATTATCACATCGACACTTTTTTTTACAAATTTATTTTTAAAAATATGGGCCGCAAACAGAACGATATTTTTACAGCTGGATGCAACTAGTAACAACCTGAAATTGCTTACACTCCAGAAATCAATAGGTAGCGTGTTCGCGAGTATTGAACACCATAAATAATAGAAGAATGTATTGGCCAATGGCCATACAACCTTATCAGGTGGGAATTAATTCTTCTTCTTAATTTATTAATTCTTCTATTATCTATATTGTTCACAATTTAAAATAATCCCATCACGATGTTGATGAACGAAATTAAATAATTTAAAAAAAAATGAATTATTAGTACCTACATTTAGTAGCACTGTTTAAGAATTGTAATTTTTTATTAATTATTATTAACAAAGTATCAATTGGGATAATATCCACAGTACTTAAGTATTATATCATTGTCTATTGATAAACTATGTGTAATGTTATGTGTAATGTATATTAGTAATCATACTAATTTATTACTATACATAATCTTAAATAGGGTATCATAATATAATTATTTACTATAAGCTTTATAGTAAGTTGTTGAAATAGGTAATTTACATTTGGAGTGATAACAATTTGGCTTCCAGCTACGGAGTGCGGAGTCTTTTGGGTTATGGCCTGTGATAAAGGTATATGGTACATAAAAAATGGGACGATCTTAGAATATCCCCGTTTGAAAAGGTATTTTGGGATTCAAAAAGCAATGACCCTTTTAATCTTTCTTTACGCCATTAATCAACTGATAATAATCTTGGATGCACCACAAAGTACAGTTCTATCGTTTTAGGAATTTAAGTCCAACTCAGAATAGTAAATTTGACAAAGATTAACATAATTAAATTATTCAATCGAATAAAAGTAGTCAGTACAGCAACAACTTTCAGCATCTTGGCGGCTATATTTTATAATATTTTAAACAGTATTTTTTTGTAAATCAATAGACTATTTAGAAAATAACTACTCAAATTGACTATAATGTATAGGTTTACATACATTTAGCCATATTGGTACTTGTTAAGTTATAAATATACTAAAACTATAAATATTTTATTACAATGATAAATTATCAAATAATCTGGAACCCCTAATTCAATATAAGAAAAAAGATAGATTATTAATTTGAACTATATACAGTATTCTATTTACCTACTTAAAAACTTCAACAGTTTATAACTATTACATACAAACAATATAGAGATAATTAAAACTTTTAAACGCTTTCGAAAAAGAAAATGTTTATTGTTCTACCTATGTATCCAGTATTATCGAATTAAATGAACTATATGCAGAGTTGGGTAAAGTTGGGATACTTTCATTTAATAGTTTTGAATACGTCGTATAAATCGAATAAACATTATAGACTTAAATTACCTTATTACAATTTGGCTCTAAAAAACAAATCAAATAATCAACGTCTGATTCAATTATAAAAAATATAATTTGAAATAAAAATTGAAAAACAGACGAATCTATAAATCTTAAGGAACATTGTTATCCGTGAAGAAGCGGGAGGGGGATTGAAAATGCTATATTTTTAAGCTAATTATAATTGAAACTTTTTATTTATCAAAAACAATTTTCGCCATCAATTTTTTTTGTGGGGAGGGTGTCCACTGACATCACGACATACTCCCAAAAGGTCACGGTCTTCAGAAACAAGTTATACATAATATATACCTACTATAATTCAAATCACGCACTGCTTACAGCATATTATTATTTTTTAGATGAGGACGGTATTAATTTAATCCTACCTATAATAAGATATAATAAACATATTCAAACAATAACAATGATTGCATAATAGTTTTCTAATTTAATTTTGTTAATTATCATTATATTGTTATACATTAAAATTATATTTTTATATTTTATTAAACAAAATTATAACTCACCAAAAAATATCGTCAACATTTTATAAGCAGCAAAATAACTGTATTCCACTTCATACCATTTAAATTTAAATCTCATAAATAAATATGAGACAGCATACTCACCTAAAACATTAAACAATTTTAATTTCAACTGAAATTAATTTACTTAGGTACTCAGTTTATCATATCATGATAAATTCACTAATTCGAAGAATTCAAATAAACTGTATAGAAATTATAACCATTTTTTATACTAAAAATTTTCAGGAGAACAAAGAACAACACCTCAAAAGCTCTAAATATTTAATTTGTAGAGTTTTTATTCAAATTTAAAATGTGTACTCTCGAAGTATGTCCTGCACATTTCCCTATAACACTGACTAGTTAGTTTTTCTTTGATAAACTGAATTACTATTGATATTATACAACGTGGATCAGTGATTCAAAAGTCTTCATACAATTTCAAATATGCATATTTAATTTTATTAAAATTGATTATGATTGTTGATATTATTTATTTTTTGTTCATAACTTATGATAATATAGGTAGGTAGATACCTATAACTAATATAACTAATATGGATATGCACCGGATACATCGTTAATGATTATAATTTGTATAATATATTATACAAACCCAATAAACGTGAAGCAAGTCGGTTTGTGAAATTGTTTTCAAAAAATATCGATAGGTAGTTTTATACACTCTTATACATTTTACAACGTAAACAATAATAAGAATTTAAGACTAAATCAGACATTGGCAAAATACTTTCAAAATAATATTAAAATACAAAATGCATTTGATTTTATTATTTTAATGAGTAATTGCAAATACTGAAGTACATGATACTATATGTAGATAGGTACATTTGAATAAAAGTACATAATTAAATAAAAATAAATTGTAAAGTTATAAGTTTAAGTATTTTCAATAAATTGATGGTTGTTTTTCAAAAGCCTAATTGTTTCGATTCTTCAGAAAACGTTGACTAAGTTTGAGTTAAAAAAATGTATTCAATCGGTAGTGGTTATATTTATTTTCAAAATTATAATTTATAAATATTACCTTCATTCATATTATATCTCACCATATTTTCATACGCAACTTGTTTTTCTTAAAAATTTGTCTAAAAATAAATAAAAATTGAACTCGAAAGCACGATTAGAGATATATCTTAAAGGTACCTCTAATCGTACTTGAAAGTTAATTTGTAATTTGTATAACTATACCTACTTATTAATTATTTTCGAATATGTACAAGGTAATTTCATTTTTTTAAACCATATTATTATTTATCATTGTGAAATAGAAACAAAAACATATTTGTTTTAACAACTAAATTTTATTCCATTCTGAATAGGGTACAAAATATTGTTTATTTTATGATTTATAATTCTATATTTATTGATTTTTAAACAATCGCTGCTTTATCTTTATGTTCAATGTATTAAAAACCAAATAATGAGGATTGATATAATACTAGCTAATATAAGAACTTACTAAAAGGGAATCGAAATATTGAAAATCATTTTTAAGCTAAACAAATTTCTAATTATACATATTTTATGCTATGCTTAAAAAATAAAAAATAACTATTATTATATTCTATAATAATTAATGACTACCGTGTTTAAATATAGTAAGATGTATTATGAGCAATTTACTGTTGATTATTTTGAAACTTAAAAATTATAGGATCAAATGGATTTAATATAGTATAATAGGTACTATTTATATATTTTCAAAATATTATTTAAATTATAAAATAACTTACCTCCAATTCTTCCCACTAAAACAGCCTGACACATTAGTAATGCTGCTAACGTAATTGAATAATTTTTACTGCTTCCTTTAAATACATTCAAATAATTTTGCATAAAATATTTTGGTTTCAGCCAAACAACATTTTTGTCGTAAGGCATAGAAGTGTCTTTAATAAATATTAAACCAACCGCAAAAGCGGTTAAATTTAACGAAATAGGTACTAAAAATGCACCATAAAATCCTAGACCAACGTTTAAAAACCCAGCCAGTCCTGTCCCAATTAAAGTACTTATAGTGTAAATTGCATTTATGATTCCGTATTTTAATGTTCTGGATTCATTAGTACAATTATCTGATATATAGGATATTAAACCTACCCAGAACATATTTCGGGAACCAAATAACCCTGGTGTTATGGCTTCAAAAAGCGCAGCGATTTGTGGAGACCAGTTCCAAAAAAAAACATTTAAAATGCATAAACTATCAGTTATGACTTGACCTATAAGTGGTATTAAAATCAATGGTCTCCGACGTCTGCCATGACTGTCACTCCATGGACCTGGAACGAATTTTATTAATGTATTAACTCGCAACTATATCTAGACATCGATTAGTATGTAAACGAAACAAATAATATATATATAAAAATATATACCTACATTATACATGCATTATAAAAAGGTAGCCAATACAATATTTGGATGAAAAGTTGATTGATCTATATCTTACTGTATTATTTGCTATGTGCATATAACTTATAAATCTACCTTATACCTACAGCTATATATATATTACCAGTTTATATAGGTATTCCAATTAGTTTTATTTAGATTTTAAAAGTCTGGTATGTCATCAATTGGTATTTGATACCTACATTGTTATTAATATTATTTAAATAATATGTTTATATACTTGACCTGTGTGGCTGTGTAATAGGTTACCTATAGCTCAAGCACAATATTACCTAATATGAAAATTATAGACTATTTTTAAATTTAAATTTAAATTGAGAAATTAATACCCATCAAATAATGTATAGAATCAAAGGTGGGCATTAACTAGTTAGTTTATTTTCTAATCAACTTATGAACTTAACTAGTTTAATTTACAGTTGAAATAACTTAACTTTTCTCAGTTGATTTAAAAAAATCCATCAAGTTAAATACATTTTGAAATTGTTTGTTTATACGTAAATATTACTATTACATATAAAGATCATGTACTCATCTTTACTTATTATGACATTCAATTGCTATACGATATAAAAAAATAAATTTTTTAATTTATTAATTTGAGATGAGTATAGTTTAAATCAATAAATAAAAGTAAAGTAAAAGTAAAAGTAAAAGGGTATACAGTGTACATTAAGATAAAAGTTCAATAAAATTGTTTTTTATAATTTATAAATTAGAAACTAGAAAGACACATTCACTCTTTATGTGATTTACATACTAATTAAAAAAAAAAAAATTAACTTTTTTTTAACTGAGTTATTTTAATATTTTTTCTATATTAACTTTTAACTTATCAAGTTAAATTTTTAATTTGTTAACTGTTAACTTTTAACTTATCGATTTTGTGTCCTCTTAACTTAACTTGAGTTAATTATTTCCATTAACTTGCCCACCTTTGTATAGAGTACATTACCACGTACATAGTACTACCGTATAATAACTATTTATGTATAAGGAGGTACCAAACAATCAAACAAAAAAATGCCTATTTTTTTTTTTAAATATGTTCCCTGAATAATTAAAGATACTTTTATTGAACCACGCGTACAATATGTAAGGTATTTTAATAATATGTATTAATATTATTGTATTTCAAATTTGCTAAAAATAAAGCCAACACCGATGACGAGTGCCGAAATAAAGGGGAAGTATTCAAACTATTTCAAAGTCATAAACATAAAACTGCATACCAAACGAACCCAATGTTAAATCGAAAAACGATGAACTTGTGAGTGGTTTTTGAACTTAAATGGTAATTTCTGGTGACTACAACAGGTGACAGGTATTGCAGAAATGTAAGAAATAAGTAACCATTGGATCTTCATTCGCATAGATAAGAAGGACACGTGTGATAATAACCGACCGCAGACATGAGGATATTAACAATTATTACTATAATCATATTGCATTTTAATATACCTAATATTATTCAAGTACCTAGGTATATGGGCATATGGCTACTCATATATGACCTAACAATACCTACTACGTACTACAGTAGTCTAGGCCATAGTCGAAGATATCGTATTCTAATGCATATTGCTGTCTGTCGACCGTCGTCGTTATTATCGGGCAACGATTGTTGTTATACCTACCTACTCCTTATTGCATTTGCATATTATCTATAGTGTATATTGTTACATATTATTATGCTATTATTGTTATTATTACTACTTAGTTATTACTAATAGTATAATAAATGTACTAAATGTATAATAATAATATTATCACGATGTTCCGCCGACTTACCCGCGAGTATGATTATCACGACCGGAATGGTGTACTGTATGGCCGCTTTCCACGAGTATATGGTGGACACGACGTGCTGGGCGTGCGCCTCGCCTTCGGTGCACTCGCCGAACGGCACGGACGAGTTGCACGCCTTCCGCAGCAACAGGTTGTTCTGGAAGAACGCGGACATGGACAGCGACACGGAATACAGGGCCGTCACGAAACACTCCATGATGGCCTCGTCTGTCGTTCGTCCTGTGCGGCGGTCGCCGAGAGAGTAACCCTACCCTCCGGGTTACGCGGTGCACGCGGACGATTTTTCAGTGGCGGCGGCGGCGGCGGCTCTCCGACCACTCGAATGAAACGATCGCTTATTGCCTTCGATCTATTACAGTGCACGGCCGCCGGTTATCATTACTTATTTGTCATCGTTCTGCGCAAACAACGGTAGTTGACTGCCATCGTCGTCGTCGTAGCCGGCAAAAGTTTTCCTCTCCCACCCGCAATCGATCTGCGTATTATGATTTATAATATTGTGATAAGTATGATATAGGTACCTCGCCTATATACAGGGCGATTCATTGAGCGCGCTCACGAAATTTTTTACTTTAATAATGAACGACTTTTTTTCGTACAACAGTTATTTTATTTCCTAGTAAAAGCAGATGACTTTTATCGGACATTTAGATGTTTTTAAATCGAAATTCAAACGAGTATTTTTTGAGTTATTTAACTTAGTGTACTAAGAATAATATGTTTGAAAAATATGGGGACTATGATGGTTTTATAATTCTTGTAATAATTGTCCGTGTAAATGAGTAACTTAGGTAGGTACTAGATGAAATATTACATCTATTTATATTTTTGTAAAACCATAATATTGACATTTAGATAACTCAGAAATAAATTATTACAATTTATTATTATTTATTATTACAATTTAGATTTGGATTCCATAAAATAAGAATTTAAATAAATTCATAATTTAAAAAAAATTTGGTGTGAATATGCATGGTGATACACTCTGTATATTAAAATATTTTTTTTTACATCTGCAACATCGATAAATTGTCGTTATAGTAATAGGTAATATGCAATTTGAACAACGCGTTACGACGATACGACGACGGTAACATACATTATTCCCTCGACCCACCGCAGAGTGCAAGGGTGTAATTTGTGAAGCCTTTGCATATTGTGCATGCTCTTTGTTTATTTTTGTTTATCGACATTTTGATGGTTTTATATGTTGTAAAATGATAGTTTTTTTTTCTAGAAAAAGTTATTTTTCCTTACTTATATATATTTCTTGAACATTAGGTGTATAAGTATTATGATTGAATTCTCGTAAACTCTCTATTAAATGTCTCTTTGTTAAATAATTTTAAATTGAAAAAAAATATTAATTATCTTTTTGCATTATGTTTGTACTTATTACTAGTTTTTAATTGATTTTATGACGTGTTAAATATATATTGTATAATATCGTCGTTGACGGGAACAAACCTCTTATGTGCCAAGTTTATTATTTTGAGGTTTTGGTAAAAAATTAGCTATTTTATATTTACTTATAAAATCTCCTATCTGCTATCTGCATCGTAGAATTAATAAAAAAATAATAAATAAATTCTTCTAAGTGTTACATACATTAAATCGTTCGGAGAAATATCTCCTGTGTGGTATCTCCCTCATAGAAAAACCCTCCTATGTGTTAGGTATTAACTATAAATCGTTTATGAAATAACTTTTATGTGAAAAAACAGGGAGGTTTGTTCCCGTCAACGACGATATATTAATATGTTTTCGTTGTGCACAAACGAGTTACACTGTTTAGTGTGTACTTAATACTTAGTAGCTATTCCGTATTCACGTAACACTATATTAAAATATTAAATACGTTGGTCTTTGCCCTTTGGTATTATTCCTACAATCCTACTTAATATATTATTATTGTGCTTAATATGGTTCCAATGTAAGAAAGACTAAGATAAACTTGACCTCTTCATATCGATACCGCGGTTTCCACCCTCAGAGCTCCCAATAGTCATGGGTGAACTAGTGTTTTGTCTACGAATACGATGTTCCTAATTTTTACGTGTTTTTTTCCTTATCTGTAATATTGATATAAATATGAGTCTAATCCCCAGGATATTGGAGACACCACACATCATGTTGCAACTACTAATAATACGTACTGGTCGTTTACACCATTATGTAGTTCTGAATAATAATGTAACATTATCTCGTTTCGTAGTATGTATACTCGTATAAAATCGAATAGCCGCGAAGCCCACGATGTATTTTTTTTTAACACTGTTGGCAATATATTATGGTTTCTATATCGTTGAATACTAGATAATATTACAGCTGCTGCTGAATCGACCTACCGAAAACACTCTTATCGATTCCGATTAATGTTTAATATATTTTGTTATCTATAATCCGTTGCAGGTCAAATGTTTTTTTTCGGAGCAACATAAATCAAAAACCTAAATTATGAGGGGAAAAATTTTAAAAAAATTTACAATAATATTATACTACATGTATATTATCAGGTTGCGCCATCCTGTCATATCTGATCTATCAACTGCATTAGTAATATTAGCAAGGTTGTGAACTTAATAATTTTGCACATTGATGAATTTAATTTATCAATCACAATAAGTAGGTACTTACCTATAATTATTAATAAGTGGTCTAAAAATTACCATTATAAATAAATATGTAGTTTTATTTTGATTACTTTAAAAAATCTAGTGCATAAAACAGCTTAAAAAAAATTATGAATTTGGCGTCTTATATAAATATATAAAATAATAATTAAAAACATAAAAAAAATTATCAATTTTAAATAATATAAATATTATAAGCACAACTATTTAATTACATTTTTGATATTTTACAATTTAGTGGTACTATTCAAGCCATAAACATAATATATACGAGTAATAATATAAAACAAAATATGTTTACCAGACTAATTTCCTTTCACGAAGTAACACAAATTAAAGACATGTAAATGTTTACAATTAGCAGCACAAATTTCAAATAATTAGTAATTACAATTGAACAAATCAAAAACTTGCTTTCCGGTGAGAAATCAACGTCTTTGTCTACACGCATGTACGGTAATATTATAATATTATCACTGTTATCACTAACTGTAATTGCATATTGTACGTTGTGGATCTGAAGGTTTTTTCCTACGATAAATACTTAATAGTTGTATACATACGTATTATAACATGTTGAATATATATTTTTATCGTCTAGTAACTGAGTTTTTACCATTTCCATCGTCTACCAAACGATCAAACCGGATAAATCAGGAATAAATCTAGAAATCAACTATTAGGTAACGATGTCTACGGCATAACATATTGCATCGTGGGACATTAATTATGTATTTATATTCTATGCATATATTTATAACTGTTAGAGTACGTTTGTATTCATAATATACAAAATATTATGAATGGCCTATATGAGATGCAACCTGATTGATTGCGTAATCGTGAAAGTTACTTACACAAAACTGTGTTAGTATGGCTTTGGATAGGTATAATCCAGGGGTCTCCAACCTAAGCTACGGTCCGTGGGCCGAATTCTGCCCGCCAAGGTTTTTTCACTGGACCCCCAAGCTAATTAATGTTTTGAAAATAATATATTTATTATATTATTTTCATTTAGTTTTCATTGTTTTTAATTGATTGAACTAATTAGTTATTTTTTTCTTTTGGCGCTATTCATAACTGCTCATAGTAGTAATTTATACGTTTAAGTAAGTTTACTAACACTAACTAATAATAGAAAAACTCGTTATAAAATGAAAAAGTATAGAAACAAACATTATTTTTTCTAAATAAACCAATCTTATCCATTCTTCAATTTCTGAACCGCTCTATTCCTCTAAAAATGTTGGCCCGCGATGTCAAAGCGACAAAGCGTATCTCAAATTTGGCCCGCCGCACCGTGAAAAAAGTTTGGAGACCCTGGTATAACCTATTGAGTACATAGTAGGCTTATACTCAATGGTACACTCGTGGCTTCCTACATAATTGGCTGTAGGAACAGAAATAAAACAAGTTTTTTTTATAGAAATGGCTTTAAATACATACACCTTGAACCTACCGTGGTTTTGAGTAAAATATATTATTATGTAAATTATAATGATAATAAAATAATATGATACCATTTGCTTTTTGTTTAAGTTGAATCTTATAAAGTGATTCTTGAATTTGATTTGTATGGTTATGTGTCAATGATAACGTGAGTGCATTCGTATCGATTACATATCTTTATTGTTAATATTTACTACCCTGCAGTACGCCTACATTTAAACCAAAACAATAAAGTAGATATTTGTGACTAAGTACTGACGTACTGTTAATCTGTACTACTAGTTTTGATCTGTTTTGATTCTTTTCCTCGGAATGTACACCTCTAAAGATATAACAATTAATCTCCTTTCAAGACCAAAACAATACCTATTATTGGCTATCAATACATAAAGAACAAGTAAAACAATCTAAAAATATGTAGGTGTATTAAATATTTAGTTGAAGCTTTACGAAGTTGATTTATGTACCTATTTGTGGGTCTCTAAAATAAATTGAAAATATGATACTGTCGACAAAATCCATTGTTTCCATTAATTTACCCGACAAACTTGTATACACATAATATCTTAATTGTTTATATTTTGACTCGCCATTCAACCAGCGATCTACATAATATGACATAGTTGTGGATATTGTAGTTAAAGAATTGAAGAAAATTGTTCACAGTTGAATAAAATGGTCGATATATTGCATAAATACACATGTTCATTTATAATAGCTAGTGTAATACAATTTATTATAGTCGTGAGGCATAAAGGTGCATCAACGGCTATTAAAATACATCTGAATATTCTGTTCCTTGGACTCCATAGTATTATTATTATATTATATTTATATCGTGTTTCCCATACTTGTTTTCCTATACCAGAAGTCCTACAATTTAGCCAACACCCTCGTTGCTGTTTTTCGTAGGTCAATGTTGTTTTTGTAAATTTGGTAGGTAGATCATCATTTACAATGTGAGCAGCACTTCAATAGTACAGATGTACAATATTAGTATTGGACAATTAGTCATCCTGGGTTTCTGGTAGCCAATTAATATTTCTTTGTGGCTCGGTACGGTGCAGTGGCTGAAATCAATCACGCAACGTGATTTAGCGTAAACAACTACTACTAGTTCCCGGATGGGTGACCACCCAGGACTACAGTGGCAAAAATCTTGACACACATACACGTGTTGCCAACCAATCATACCAACCATTCCAACCCTACGAACCGTTACAAGCGTTACCCCCACAATAGCTAATGGCCATTGTTGCCGGGCTCTATATTTTATCGCTCTGATATACATGATATTATGATATAATCAATACACTCACATAGTTTGGATTTCAATAAAATAATGTAACTTAGTAAAAATACTCGAAAAAATTTTAATTTATCTATAGATAAAGACTTTCAATGGCCGAAAATATCCTCAATACAGGTTATTTATCAAAGAAATATTAACAAAAATGTTTATATTTAAATTTAAATTTAAAACCATTCAAAAAATGTAATCATAATAATTACGTGTTTTATTCTAACTAAATTTGGATACCTTACTAAGAAATATTTTAAGTGTTAACATACCTAAGTATACCTACATTTTAAAATGTTTTAATTAACTGAAGTTAAATGTCTTAAACAAGATACCATATTGTTATGTGTAAGCTATTAAATATTGTTCAAATTTTTTAACTTAAAATCCATAATGCAAAATTTAGGCTGGTATAAAGGCTTTTTAAAAGTATTTTTTACTACATCGTCTACAAACTATATAGTGGTTACCACTCAGTTTTGTTACTTTATTAACAAACTCTTGAAAATCATGGTATTATTATAACTACAATAACGCCAGTAAATTACATCACTATTTTTAATCAACAATACTCAATAATTAAAGTACCTACTATACAATAATCATTCTATAGCTTATACAAGTTAAAAAAGCTTACTCTGCAAGCGTGTTAAATTCTTGGTTTTTAAACTTATTTTAATACAACACGAAATATTATATTAGATTTCCATATACAATTTATGTGTAGTAACACTACGGACAATAAATAAATACCTTACTAAAAACAATCGTCATTCTTAATTATACACTGGTAACAATAACGGATGAATGGACGGACCACGGACACAACGGGAATATAACATATGTTCTATAACATATTCTATGTTATTGTTATTTAATAGTATGTTACATAGCCAATACATATTGGCTTAGTATGTTCAAGATCTCCCATGACAAATTTCCGTGGACTTACCCCATATTAATCTCCATTAAAAATTTTTAAAACAGTTATATAAAATAGAGTTCTAAAATTATATTCAATCATAATAACTATACATTTTCTCACATTTTTATCTTTGTACTCATAAAACAGTTTTTAAAATCTGTAACTAAAAACCAATCGCTAATTTCTTCATCATAATATAAATAAAATACAATTATAAAAAAATTTAAATGATTTATTCAACAACAAAATTATGAAACATACATTTATTAACAACAAAATAATCTTATGTAATTTAAAAATATCTTAAATAATTAGGTAATCACATTAGGGCATCTCTAAATACTACATCGTGAGTTAATTGTTATTTGGTAATAAAATATTATATTGCTTTTCACGTGATCCTACTCGAGATAAAGCAACGTATAATTGTACGGTTATCTATGGAAAAAGCACTTCTTTCTTAAGTCGGTACCCACCGTTGAGAATGTTTGTCCCTGTGTCTTTATTTATTGTAAGGGAAAATTACTCATTCACGGGAAACTGAAAGCGTTTAAAAGATATAGGCAAGTCTATCTGTACTATTGAAATACACAGGATGTGCACTAAATAATAAAAATAATAATTAAATAATAACTATTTTTTTTTTATGTAACCAATAACTTATAATAAACCAATATATATTATTATTATTATTTCTATACAAAATTCTCAAATTTGCAATAAAAAAAATGAAGGGTCTATAAAAATATAGCTAATAGATTCTTGGGATAGCGTATAGCTTTCGGTTGGTAAAATAAAAGGTTTAATCGGTGAAGTAGTTCCAGAGATTACCCCGAACCAACGAACAAACAATTTTTCTTCTTTATATATTAGTATTGGTAGATTTTCTTATATTATACCTATCTATAAAAGTATTTAAATTATATTATGTAGGTACTATTATATTATATTGAATACTTTATATGACTGCATACTGCATATTATATTATATTATTACTATAGTCTATAAGCTATAAGCATATTATTATCATATAACAAGTTTATTATGTAAATAAATTTAAACAAATATCTGATCACTTAAGTAAAATGAAAATAGCCTATAATATTGATAAGAAATCCAATAAATATACCTAATACAAATGTAAAATACAATACAATATTCTAAAAGCTTATAGGTACAGAAATTGATATTACATCATAATATATTATATTATGAAATTATGAAATGATTTAATTAGGTACGTATGACATAAATAGATTGTTGTCTTGTTCTTAAAGTTCTTGTAGCATCCCTTTCCCAGAAGTCTTTACACTTTGAATATAGAGTCCTAAAAAATAGTGTGTTTTCGTGTATTAGTCAAAAATATTTTTTTGAGATAAAGCACTACTCACATGTATACAAATAAAATAGGTATAGTCAGAATGACATACATCAAAATCACTAAACAAAAATGACCAAATTTAGTGAAGTACATATTATCACATAGTTTATACAATCGTCCTAATGCACAAATAACAATTTGTTCACTTTTTTAATAATTAATAAATTTTAAAATATACTAATATCCATACCGAGACGATCGTTCTCCATTATTTTAGATGTTAATGAAATTATAATAGTTACAGCACTACCATGGCATAAATATATCATGCCAACTATAAAGAAAATATAAATTATTATTCACCACGATAAATTATTAGAATGTAATGATCTAATAGTATATTCATAATATCGATAACAATAATTAACATTAAAATATTGGTAATTAATTATTGTAATATTATTTACTAATGAAAATTTGCCAAAATTGATTTGAAATGACGTATACAACAGCAGCAATGATATAAATAATGCAAACTAAAATACCAATAGCTAGGTCACTTATTTTCATATTGTAACTCAACACAAAAACTGAGAACATAGTACCTGAAATAAAATAACTATACTTTAATAATTAAAGTAAACATACAACTTGAACGTACGAATTAAAATAAAGTATACGCCATTATAATGTAAGGGGGTTTACTAACAACTAAAATTATGGAAGGTATTAAGTATAAGGTGAATAAAAAATAAATAAATAAACAGTACTTCAGCACCTACAGAATTCCTATAATAATTATTAAGCTCACCAAATTAATTTGAATAAAATTGCTATATAGACAATATAGCCATAATATATGGACAATAGACATGCATAGCTGTAGGTATATAGATTGTAAAGAATAAACATAATACTCATATTATATTATTATTCGATTTGATTATTAATATAATATTTATTTTTATTAAATAGTACGTGTAAAAATATATATTTAAATTCATAAAATAATATTAAATAAAAAAAATGTTTATTACTATTAGTTGGTAAATTTTGTTTTAAATATAAATGCCGACTATGGTTTAGTATCATAATTATATCCAATAATATAATATTATTTTTTATATCCACAAAATAATTTTTCTAAAAACAATTAATAACATTAACTTACAATAAAAACATAAATAATTACCAAAAATAATTGCAAACATTTTTATACACTGAAATAAGTATAGTCATCATTGTGCCAATTAAATGAAGTACTTATATACTGCATTATTATTTCATATTCACCTGAAATATTGATTTAAGAGGGTAGAAAAGTACATTATAAATATTATTTAATGCATCAAAATACGTATATATATATAAAGTACATTGTGTTAACATGCACACTATCTTATAATAAACTTACTTCCTATTATCGCTACTATGACTGATTGGCATATTATTAAAGTTGCTAGTACAATAGGAAACCCTTTACATTTGTTTTTAAATAAATCAATGATACCTTTGAACAAGTAGTTTGGTCTCAACCATATTATATAGTCTTCATTAGGTACAAGTTCCAGAATTATCCTGAACATACAAATGGCCAATCAGTATGGCGAATAAATTAAACAATATTGGTACTACGAACAATAAATATCGATGTAAATAGTCTTTCCCGTTTTTTAAAATTGCTACTAAACCCCACCCTATTAACAAACTAAATGTATATGTTACAATAACTATCCCATGTTTCAAAGTTCTACATCCAAATTTTGAATTTCCCGATACACACATATGACATCACACCAATCCAAAACATATTTCGACCGACATACAATCCTGGGATAACTGATGTAAGGATTATATTTAATGTTGAGTGCCAATACCAAAAGTGATTCACAAAGTATAATCCATCGGTTATAATCTGTCCGATGATTGGTAAGAAAATCAAAGGTTTACGTCTTCTGCCATGACTGTCGCTCCATGCTCCTAAAATTAACTCACGTTAATAGATGTATTATTTTTTTAATTATAGTAATAAATAGGTAATGATTTAATAGCTTTGTGAATTTTTCATAAATTAAAATATTAAATAATGTCTCAAAATTTTAAATTTCTATATTATAAGTAATCCCAGCATGAGGATGTGACAACCCCGTGGATCCCAGTTATTGGCGTAGGGAAGATAGCGTTCCCACCACCCAGTATAATGTGAATCTTCTAAATAAGCCTCGGGACAGTTTAGAAGCACAAAATGGAAAATGGAACAAGGACAACAATGGATTAGGTAAGGATCGGTACATGGAACATATTAAGCAACTCTATTGAAGTCAGGTACTATAAAACAGTTACAGACCCGATACAAAAGTACAAACTACCAGTTGTAGCACTACAATAACTGCGGTGGCCTGTTAATGACATTGTAAAATCTGAGAATCACACTATTTTCTATAGTGGATCGGAGAATGGTAGACATGAATATGGAGTATGGACGTAGGGTTCATGATTAGATATGCAATACTACCACATATCAAAAGATTTACGCTAGTAAGCCATCGTCTGTGCATTTTAAAATTAGAAGGGCGTTTCTGGGATATTGTGATGATAAATTGTTATGCCTCAACTGAGGAAAGAAACAACAACTTCAAATGTGAACTCTACGAAGAACTAGAAAGAATATATGATACCCAATCTAGAAATTGTATAAAAATACTTATGGGGGATTTCAACGCCCAAATTGAACGACAGACTTTGTATAGACCTATACTCTATATAGGACTGGAAAGCTTGCACTTAATATCAATAGTGGCATGAGCCACACGCGCCTGACCTAACCTAACCTAACCACGCGCCTATTTAGGATATTTAGAACGATTTGGTGGTTGAACCATACACTTTTTAACAGGTCGATGACTTTAAATATTTAGGAGTAAACACCAATTAAAAAATTATATGTACAATGAAATTAAACTTGGGATAAGCTCGGCGAATCATGCATATTTCTCACTGAATAAACTGTTAAGTTCAAGAATGCTATCATCAGCGTCAAAATAAAAAGTATACTTAACTTACTTACGCCCAATAATGACATATGCCCAGTCATTGATATGGTGGGGGGGGGGGGCAGGGGAACGGAGTGATTTCCTGATGCCAAATTTACTAAATAGAAACACAATATTTTATATTGTTATTATATTTTATTATAGCCTGTAAGTTGAATTAATATTATAAATTACAACAAAATAACTAAAATCGTTATTTTTATTTTTATTCGTTTCTATTGTGATAACTGATAAACAAAGCGTTAGAAATTAAAATCCCATTTTTAGCGGTTTTTTGTAATTTGTCGGTGGTTTTTCCCGTGGCATTAAATAACTATTGAGAAAATTGAAAAATGAACCGCCTGTAATAAGTGTTTTTTCTTTCTATATGTATTTTTCGAATAAATTTGATATTGTTTTGGTGTGATAGGTTGATGGGTGGAGAGGGAGGTGGTTTCCCCCCCCCCCCCCCAAAGCAATGTGACGATTAATTTTGTATGGAACGCTCGTTTATCCAACATCAGCAGAGTCCCACTTCTTTTTTATTTCCAGATCAACCACTGCATATTATGCCTGTGAAACGTGGTCGACAACTCAAGGAGATGAGGAGAATCTTCTTATCTTCGGTAGAAAGGTATCAAGAAAAATATTATACGGACCTGTGAGAAACAACACTTATTGATCCTACAAATACACTATGTACCTATAATACATTTCTGAAATATTTCTAATGTATATAGATATAAATATATAACGACTCAATATAAACGTTTAAATGTTAAATAACATATTACAACAGTGACATTTGGTCAATTTTTTATCAGTCATCTACAAATGTATAACAAGAAGTATCTTCTTGATATTTAAATCTTTATATATTATCTTAATGGTGATGATTACAAATAATTTCAAACTATGATAATATATTATGAAAAAAAACCTAGTCAATTTGTAATAATATAGGTACCTATTATATCTTCAGCTAGTATAACCAACATTTTTATTATATAACACACATTTTATGTTATGTATTACAAACTTACTAGATGAATATTAAAAACTAAAAAGATGTATTACTGTACAGCATATTATGTTACATGAATATGGATGGATATAAATCAAAATTAAAGTTGTCTCATCGTAATCAAAAGTACGAATTTGAAGGTTTAGAAGTATTACACACAAATATCTAAGTTGTAATTCTAGTTTTTGTCTTGGTTCAAACTTTTACTGAGGATACATGTGCAAAATTTTTAATATTGTTTACTATATTATTATTTTTATTAGGTAATTTTTTATCGGTATAAATAAATTAGGCATACCTATTACCTATATACGTATAACCTATACTAATTGATATCAATTATCATTAAAAGTTAAGGCGCTTACACAATCTAACGATTAATGAGTAGGTAAACAATAATAATCAAAGATATGCATATAAATATAGGTATAATATTTAGTATACGTATATTACTAAGAATATATGAAATAATAAATCTAATATATTGTTAACGAAGTAAGAAGTGTCATTAAACAGACGTAATAAATGTTTGTGTAAAACAAAATAAATTTAACATAATAAATTAATATAGAATATATTTTTGGCATTACTTAACTTCCATAATTTGTCTCAATTCTCTCACCTATTAATGCAGGATAGTTGTGTAGTTATTCTTCACGATAATAAATTTTATAGTGTTAATAAAACGTTGTATTAGATAGGTACTCTACGAAAAAACTCACTTATTTACAAACATTTTCTAAAGGAATCTACGCAAACGTGCCTTACGCTTAGAGAAATTACTAGAATATCGAAATATATGCCCAATAAAGTAGATACTAACTAGCTATAATAGTTATATAGTTATAACTAGACACAATTATATACAAATTATAAAAAACTAATATGGTTACGTAATAATTATTATCAATATCGATAAAGCGTAATAACATAAAATGTCAACTCTACATTTAAAACAAGTACATAATAAATACGTTGTTTTTAACTTGTATCTATTAACATAATATGTAATTAACATTTGCGTACAATATTATGATCAACTACTGGACATGGTGTAGATGGTAGATTTTTTATTCCAACTGCTCCTCGCATTTTCCTACCCGCTGCATATGACCCAAAAACCTAACGTTTATATACAATATGCAAATCGATTGGTTCAAACGGTTTTGATTATTTGATTAGATTTATACATACCTGCTAGTAATGTAACAATGAATGAAATGGAATATTGTAAATACGCGGTGCTCGATTCTACTCGGCGTTGACCTTCATATTCACCTATTGGGCATTCGCCAAATGGAATCAACGGATCACAGGTAGATTTCTGTATCAATGCATTTTGAATAGAAGTAGACACCGTCAGTGCTGTGGTATAAAGTTAATATTATAAGGGAACGCTCCGGAGCGCAGTCGTATCGTAAAAGGTCCATTATAGATTTACCACTGTATGTTCGAAAGCACTGAAAAAAGTATAAAATATATGAGGTAGTGAACTTTTAGAATACTCGTTAAGAACTTATCAATACTCTGAAGTGTGTGTATTCGACTATGTAGATCTATAGTACCTATCATTACGTATAGGCATAGTGTGTATGCTCCCGCGGCTCAATAAACTATAATATTTCAGTTGACTCATCTTATATTATAATTGATAATTACTTGACAAAAATATATTGATAAATCAGTTGTTATCTAGAAGTACATAATATTATTGTGTACTATCTTACCCTTCGTTAAGCATTTGTAGCCATACCAGCGATTATGGTCAATACGATAGCAGTTGGAAACAATCGAATTCTTTGTAGTTGCAAGATAGTGTGCTGTATAGTATAATATTATAGGTACCTAACCTACATGCGAAACGAGTAAATACAAACCGACGGTTTGACTGACTTTATCGGTTGTGCAAACATAATAAATGCCAAAACACCTAATTTAAGTAGGTAATGCATAAAATATTTAGGTTTTCAGTATGACAGTACCTAAGTATACTATGTATTATTATTCAATTTTTGTTGTACAACGTTTATAAGTTTATAAGTGTTGATTACAGACTAGTAAATTAATACTATTAATAATTGCATGGATTTTGATTTTTTTTATAACGTCTAAATACAAATAACATTACAATATACAAAAATTATTTGTTTATTTATTAGATATAAATGGCGTATTTTATATACTAATTCAATTTCTTTTATTATTTCCACAGATAACAGTTCATTTTTAAAATAGTTAATAAAACCAGTGTTTGATAACTAAATTCATAGGTAAAATTTATTTATATTTACAATGTAAAGGATGGTTTTGACGATTTTGTAATCTATATAGTTATAGATTGTGAATAAAACTATTTTGATGTTTTCTCATCTTCTATTGATTTCAATTGTATTACATTTGATTCATTATCTTTATTATCTTTTTCATTTTCGCTAAGGCGGTACTGTTTTATGTCATCCCATGGCTGTACTTCACCAGATCCAAAAAACACAAATATTAGAGATGTTGACATCATTATTATCACCATAATCCAAAATACCAAACGCCACTCTAAGACGGTTCTCTAAAATATTAAAAACAAAATATTAACTAGGTATATTATATAATAAAATATACTAATAGCATATACACTATAGGTAACAAGTAGAATAAAATTAGCATTTGAAAAAAGCAAAATATTCAGGTTAGGTTAAGTAAATTAATTTAAATTATTATTGAATTTGTTTTAATTCGCAAGCTTACATTTGGTGTGAGGATTCCTACGATATATGGAGTGGCCATTCCTGACAAACACCCAATGCCATTTACCAATCCCATCAGAGTAGGTGAATAATTGGGTGACAAATCAAGTGAATTAATACGTAAGCTAGGATAACAGAATCCCATGAGGGCTACGCCCAAGGTAAAACATAATGTTGCAATTATTTTATTACATCCAACGAATGAAGCACACATTACTCCCAGAGCGGGACCAAGATTTCCTGAAAGCATATAAAATTTGTAATTTTTTTTACATCGTTCCAGATGGTATACTTTAGTGATATTTTCACTCAATGTTTATACCTATAATGGCATATATTTTTCTGACTCGGGTGACTTTCATTGATCCTTTACTAATTAGGCGATCGGCTAGTATACTGGCAACAACCGATGTGACCCATTGGGCGAGAAATGGGATTGACGTCAACAAACCGTTCTATATCATAAATATTTAAAATTAATATGAATAAATGTACTGTCTTAGTACATTGGCATACAGTTTTTGTTTTCAACTTACTTCAGTTACGGAAAAGTGCAAGACATCACTCATGTACTTGGGAAGATCGCTGATTAAAGTAAAAGCGCCCCAGTCGTGTCCTGCTCCACCAATGATCAGTGCCCATACTGGCCCAGAGGTTAGTATGGATTTCCACGGTGTAGGCTTCAGATCCTGTACACATAAATAAAAATCTTAGTTCGTACTGTGTTATAACAAAGGACTACTGACTAAAAAACTGTCCAAACCTTCTTCCTTTCTAGTCTTCCGATGGATCTTTTTAAGTAGGCCCGCTCTTCGTCCGAGATGAATGGGTGGGAATTTGGATCGTTGTATACGAACATGCACCAGATTAGAAACCAGATGATTGAAACAATGCCGAAAAAGTAAAAGACGTTCGGCCAACCACCGGGTATGTACCGCATGATGAACCCGCTCAAAAAATTGGACAAAATATTACCGATTTGCGCACCTGTATACAAAGTTATCCGAATAAGTTATCACATGTGTACAATGAAATTCTATCTCATGTATAATACACGTTACCTGCAAATACCAGCGTGGCAAACTTCCCTTTTTCTTCGGGGGGCGCCCACTGCGCCAGGAGTGTGCAAAGCGCCGGAAAAGTCATGCCCTATTGTGGAAAAAAAATAAACTTATAGAGTTATAGAGTACTTACTCACTTTATAGTAAACGTATCGTAAATATTTTTACTATTAAATGATAATTTTAAGCTAATTCGGGTTTATCTATTTAAGATAGCAATTTATAAGGTCTTTTAACGAATTTTAGAAAATATGTGCAACATTTTTAGCAACCTACATACCACATCATATATTTCATAACCTGTATAATACTAGTAATTGTGCATTCGTAAATAATATGCATATTATATTATGTATAAGTCCGGTACACTTAATCATTTATAAATTTGTAAAAAATGTTGTACAGTGGTAATATGCTATATTTTAGATTTTATAAAATAAGATATTTACTAAAATACTATAGGTACGTCATAATCTAACATAATATATTATTTTTTTTTTCATTGGTCTAAATTCCGGAAAATATGGTCATTAGCTATTGTAGAGGTTAGGGTTGAAAGTGTTGAAACGGTTGTATGGTTGGTACGATTGGTCGGCAACACGTGTATATGTAGGTTTTTGACACTATGGACCCGGGTGGTCACCCATCCGGGAACTACTAGCAGCGGCCGTTGCTTACTCTTAATCATGTTGCGTAATTGATTTCAGTCACTAACATATAATAATATTACAAACCATGAAGTTTTAAAATCCGTAAATAGGTAGATAATAGTTGATTGACTGTTAAATTTAATTATTTAGTAGATATATTTTTACACAGTTATAATAATTATTAACGGATACCTGATACCTATTGAAGAGCATATTTTAATATACAAATATATTTGTGGTAGGTATAATATATAAATTCATAATTTTACAGTGTTGTAAAACACATGTTATAGGTCATCGTGCAAAATATTATTCTAAAAACATCAATAATTAATTTTATATTACAAAACATTTTTATTCAAAAGCCCTCGTGATGCAAATATTTAAAATTTATATTTAAAATGTACCATATATGATTTGACAATATAGTTTGTTAGCATTTTTAAACCGTCAAACCTACCATGTACCTACGTTTAATGTGAAAGGCTGGGCATTAACGAGTTAAAAAGTTGAAGTTAAGTTACTTTTAACCAAGTTACATTCCTAAAAAACATTTGTTTTCATTGTATACTTTTACCAATTAATGTACGTATTGTGATTTGGCATGGATTGTAAATGTTCAGTTATTAAAAAATGTAGGTACCTGATATTTAACTAAGTTAAGTTGCTTTTTTATTCAATTTAACTTTTAACTTATTAACAAGTTAAAATAAATAAAATTCTCTTTAAACTTTAAGCTTTACCTCCATTTTTCTATATTAACTTGACTTAACGAGTTTACATAATAATTAGTCAACTTGCATAGCCTCGGAAATAAAATATACGATAACGCATATACAGGTAACATAATAGTATTGTATACATGCGCATTACTTCACCAAGTCCTTCGACGAATCGCAGGATAGCCAGCGGCCTGGACCCGATGTGTGCCACAAACGGTGTCATCAGCGTGAATATGGCCGTGCATAGTATACCGATGCCCATGGTATGCTTGCCGCCGTACTTCTGGGACAGCACGCCGCCGGGCACATGCGTGAGTATGTAACCGTAGTAGAACGCCGACAGCACCTCCCCCTGTGTCTCCTCGTCCCAGTCGAACCTCCTGCGGTCGCTGTAGACGTGCCCCTGTGCCGCCACCGTAACCTTCACTGATGTCTGGTTGGACGCCGTCGAGTGCAGCAGTCGCCCCTGCGCCGGCAACGGGCAGTAGTCGTGTTGCACGGCCGTCAGAGGGTCGCTCCGCCGCCCCTGCTCCTGCACGGACGTCACCATTTGCGTGAGCGTGATGCCCAGGCACGCCCGCATCACGTACGCCATCGTCACGCCCAGCATCCCCATCACGGCCATCACCCATCTTTGGGATACGTGTCCTGCACAGCCGCAAAACCGGACCACCGGGGCGAGGGAAAACATTAAACAACGTCGATATTCTATTATTATTATTTCAGCAAAGGCGGGGACATCAATTAGTTTAGAAGAGAAGTTAAAGAGGTTAAAAAGTCATATTTTTTTCAATCTTTTCAACTTAAAACTAGTTTAATAATATTGTTGATACAAATGTCTGATATTACCTAAAGCATTACAACTGCTATATGCGTTAATATTGCACTCGTTACTAGTTATAATTTGCTGCAATATTTATTAAAAAATTACAAAAAAACTAAAGTTACATAATCACTATATTATATATTTATATATATATGGTATTACTGAGAAAGTAACTATAATAATCATAGGTGATAATTAAAAAAATTCTTTTTAACAAAATTAAGTTGATATTTGCTCCGAATTAACTTTTACATTTAAATATATTTTTTTTATTAATTATTCGCTTATATCTTAATATTCTTAACTTTGATTTATCTTAAGTAATTCAAGTTTATTATTTTTATTAACTTGCCCAACTTAAATTATTTGTATAAAAATATAGTCGTTTTATATTAAAACTATCTCGTGTGCCCTGTATGATGAGGAGGGTTAAGATAGGTATATCGTGAACACAGAACCTAAAGATGCATATCGATTATTTTTCGATAGTAGATACACTTTATATGATATTATTATATATTGGGTTAATATTATCAATCCTCTACAATTCAAGCTCACCAGTAACAAGGTAAAGCTATTATAATTCAAAGAGCTTACAAATTTGTAATTTATTAGTGGGTACATAATCTATAAATAGAACCTGACGGTTATAACACTTTAATGTTAAAACCAATAGATTTTTTTTTATACGTGTTAAAATTAATTAGTGATAATCAAAAACTACTGTTTCATATATTCATTATGTCAGCCATGCAATAATAACCATATTATCATACAATATTATTAAAGATTTATTAGTAAGAATAAATAATAGCATACAACCATATTATTTTGGTTATAACATCACGATATCTATTCTCTTTTTCTTAGGTACTCAACAATTTTTTCAAGGAAACATACATTTAATTCAGATTGAAAAAAATTCTTACTAGGTGATAAAAATATATTAACAACCTACCAGTTTAACCTACATATTAAAAAAATAATAAAATTGGTAGAATTAAGTACCTATAAATAGGCACGTAGTGACTGATGTAATGTAATGCACTCACAGTTTAGTAAGTGTCTGAGTAAGTTTACCCTATCCATACAAATTAAAATGTAGTGTAGGTTTATCCGGGGTGGATCGAAGAATGAAAAAAGGGTGAGCTAAACACAAATTATTTATCAATAATCTAGGTACCTAAATTAAAATGAAATACTCGTAAACGATAAAACATAAACATATAAAGTACCTACCTATTTTAGATTCTGAGCGGAGCGATAAATGTATTGATTTTACAATGATGTGTGTCTTTCATCACCTTTTAGGACAGTAAAAATGATTACATTTTATGGGTGTTGACCAGTTGCCTTCACATGTTAATATATACACGATTACAATATATAGCCTGTAAAATAAGGGAGGTAAATATACAAATAATAAATAAAATTATTTATAAAAAATAATGTTAAATAGCATAAAATGAAAGTACTAACAAAATAATACGAATACAATAGTCAATAAATATTATAATTTTGTGGCAATCAATGTTATAATTTGACAACAAAAAATTTTTATAAAATGACAGAAAAAATATTCATAATAAATAATATAGTTATAATGATAAGTAACATATTCAATGTGATAATTTGTATAAAATGATAGAAAATATTCATATGTGTATATAATAACATATGAGGGCCACAGGTACATTTTGCTCTAGGTAGTTTGGGGGAATTGGTATAAAAAAAAAAGGTACTTTGCTTTTAAAACTGGTACATGCCCGATTTTATTCAACAGTATCTTTTCTGATGGGAAAGTGAATCAGTTGGTACTTTTGGGGGGTCAAAAGTAAAAAATTCCAAATAGTTTTCAAAAGTGCCGTGAAAAACAAAAGATAATTTTTTTAGGTAAAATCGGTTTTCAAAAAATCGGTTTTTGCTTATGGTGTAACTCTAAAACAAATTAACAGAAGATACATGACATTTTCACTGGTATTGTTTATATTAGTATTTTCTATAGGTACACGATAAAATTTTCAAAGACTTTGATATGTTTTGAACTGTTTACGGAATTTTCAGTTTCAAATTTTTTTTCTATGAATGTCAATAATTGTTGGGTGAAAAAGCTTGAAAATGTAATACAAGGCTCTAAATATATTGTTACAACGATATTTAAATAATATTAAAAATCCATCGTCACAATTTTTTATAAGCATTTAAAGTTAAAATTTTGACAAAATTTATCAAATTAAAAATGTTCAACTTTTATAGCTAAGGATTGAAAAATTTTAGACAGGGTTCTACGTAAAGAGGTTATAAATATTTAAATCACAATAATATCATAGGCTGTCTGACCGTCTTTGATAATAATCGTTTTTCTTATAGATCGATGATATTATATCATCGAATTCAATTTTAGTACAATCCATTACAGTGACCGACTTGTAACCTAGATACTTGCCCATTTTTTTTGTTGTAAATAAACGTCCTGAAATATACGAGAAATCATCTTTAAAATATCAAAGGGTCTTCAGTTCTCATAATTGCTTCTCATTTTCTGAGTGAATTTTGTATATGTAGCTACTATAACATCGTAGGTCTGATATATTATATGCAGAGTATGGCCTATATTAGCCTCGGCATTTTAGACGATTATATCCTTTGTTTAATGGTTTTCATTTATAAATATAAAATATAATATAATGTATATTATTATCGTGTGAGGCGGGGTTAAGGTTATGTACATCAATTATTATAACCACGATAACATCATGCAAAAGTGTTTGGTCCTCGTTGCCAATAATAAAAATAATATTATCAGTTATAAAAGTGGGCTTACAGACAAAGGCGTTTGCAGAAATTTCGTCAATATCAACGAAGGCTGAAGGACCATAAAAATATTTAATCATAATAAATTAGATACATACAATATACATATATTATTATGATATACCTACAACGTGTCTAATTCAATAGAACAATTCCAATTTTTGTTTTACTTTGAGAAATATACATACCCGGTCGTTACTCGTTAGTTTAATCAAGGAGAGTTTAGGTAGGTACATAGTCCAAATAAAGGAGAATGGGCCTTACCCTTGCGTAATTTTTGCGCATAATGCAATAGTGTTCACTATTCAATATTAAGAATAGTTATTTTATTAAAAAGGTCTATAAAACAAATCAATATTTGCCAGAATATAATAATCACACAATAAGAAAACTAAACGCACTGGAATAATTACAGATTGATATGAAGTTAATAATGTCAAGACTACATATATAAAGTGTTGGATGACATTATAATTATAATGAATGATAAACAGAGATAATTATGTTTGAAATCTACTTTCTACAACAGCCATTTACTATGATTACAGATTAGTGACTATATTTGTTGTATATACGATTGCTTACTTATTTTTTTAATAAGATACATTTTTATGTTATAAATTTATAATAATTAAAAAATTATTTTAATTGATCTTTTTTTATTGTAAAATCATAATTTATAATGACTAATCAAACTCTACAACGATACATTTCTAAATTGATTTATTTTATTTTCATGAATCATAGTTGTACAATGTACATTGTACACTGATAAATAAAATATATTTATATATAAAATGTTTGAACACATTATAATTAATGTATCTATAAGTTTTTAATGTAAATTATTTTGAATCTTACAATTTGATTTTCAAGATCATAATACATAACCTATATTATTTTTTTCTTAGACGTAATTTATTTTGTTTTTCACATGCATTATTATTCATAGTTACTGATATAAGTTATGTTTTAAATAAAAAATAAAAATTGTGTGCCTAAATAATTAATAAACATTTTTGTTATTGATGAGATGAAATAATTCATTTCCTAAAAATAAACATGTGTTTATTTTGTTTCAGATATTATTTTTATTTATTAATAATTTATTCTTATATTATTTTTAAATTGTTTAAATATACCATCAATAGGTATATAAGATAAATTTACAGTAAATATATAGGACAAGATATATATATATTACATATATAAGATACATAATTATAAATTATACATAAATATTTCAATAAGTGGACAACCGTTCAGTAGAGAAACCTATTAATGATATTCACAATAATACTTCATAGAACTTAAATACTCACCACTAAGAGATTTTTAAAAAAAAAAGATAACAGTATTCCCGGTTTGACGCATCTATTATCCTTTACCCTTCTATCCTTTATTTAATGCTCTCGTTTTTATCGTTATATTTTTTTGTATAAAACTTAATTTCGCTAAATTCACAAAATTTGACTATGCAATTTTATCCAATTTAGTTAGTTAGAATTAGAGTTGCCTCATTAAATATTAATATAATATAAAATGTTCTCGTTATTATTGCAATACTCGCGGTCAAGACATCAAAGCATGACTAAAACATAAAATGTTCACATTTTAACGCCCACAAAAGTAAATAAATAAATCATAGAAATATTAAGTTAATGAATATTTACATCGCATAATTAAGTGAATAATTATTTTGTAATATTAGAATAAAACATCAAAACGTTGTACTATATAATACATCCACATAGTACGTATGCCTACTCTACTATACAAGAAACTTATTATATTCTATTTTAATATAAATAGGAAAACATATGCTATTAAAGAATTTAGGATTAACATTTACTTACGTGAATTAAATATCATAGTGATGATTAGTATATTATTATAATTCTCTTGGTGTCTGTATATATGTGAGAATCGTTTATTTTGGATGATAATTTATAGATGACCGTCGAAATTCGTCCGAAAAATCGTTTATGAAAATTTTCTCATGGGCCTTTTTATCGATTGACTTATTGCGGTAGTTATAACGTGTACAAGAATCATGGAAAGTATTTAATATTATGCATCTATATATTTTTTAAATCCGATGCAAGACGTTACCGTTATAATAGTTTTGTACATCTGTTGAGTTCGGCTGCGTCTATATAATATATAATTATAGTTTCTTCACAATTAATTGTATCAAGACACGAAATAATACTGTGGTCGTCCTATTCGAGCAGTGATTAGTAGGCTCTTATTTTGTAAACCAATCATCTTATCTGAATTAATAATAGAGCCATATCACATAAATTATATTTTAATGATTATAAACACGCTAAATGCATACAATGTTTTTAATATTGTTTTAGGTACCTATCATGTATAATATTAAGTTACAAATTATATGGAAATCTTTACTTTTTGAAATACCACCTTGTAGTAGTTTATGGTAGATTGGTAACCTGTGGATGATAATTTTATCAAAGTTCAGCGATTATCTGTAAAGTTAATTGTAATTGTAATTTCTTAATCTTTAAATACACGGAATCGTTTAGGTTTGCCAATTTTTAACATTTAAAATGTCTTAAATTAATATTCTAGAAAATAATATTTTTTTAAATCGTTGATGAATACAGTATTATTTTGTATAGTTTATACATGCTAAACATAAGCTAATTTATTATAAATTATAAATACTTAAGCATTTACAACTTAGATTAAATGCAAATGGAGTCGATCGTGAAATATAGGAGAAATTAATGTATACTCCAACATTTTGGCCATTAAATCTATAGGTATCAATTATAAATAACCAAATGTTAAACACACTGTATTAATAAACTGAATAATATTTAATTTTTTTTTAAACTTAATTGTTCAGAAAAATATTTAATTTTATAGTGTTAAATTTAAAAAGGCGAACCCGATATATAGAAGATGAGAATATGGTTAACTTTAGCATTGTTGATGCAGGTTAAATAGTATTATATTTTCTATTGGTTTATCACAGAAAAATAAAAAAAATGAACAATAAACAATTCAACGCATAAATGAAACCTATAATATAATATTCCTTCTGTTTTCAAAAGTGAATTAATAGCAGTTATATGTATTCAATTTCCACAAATAAAATATAAAATAACATTATTATTAACATATGACGTATATATTATCTTGTTTTACTGTAGGAGTATCGTTTTGCATGAGATGTTTGTACTTAGAATACAAAATCCTAAAAAAAGTAAATATAAATATATTTAATAGGTATAAGTAAATAAATCATTTTTGAAATGAAAAATTACTTACACAAACACAGATAATATGGGTAGAGTCAAACCGACATACAATATAGTGAACAGACACAAATGTCCAGCTTTAGTATAATGAATGTAATAAAAGGCGAATTGATAAGCCGTAACTACGCCAACAGTCAACAAAGAGTTCATACACATTTGTATGGCATTTAAACGACCTAGAAGTATATAAATATTATAATTTTCTAATAATAACATCGACAAATAATAGTATAATAAAAGTCTATACGCAGATACCGAGTTGTTCGATTGGCACCAATTTTGATGTTAACGAACTTATAATAGTGACCACTGTTCCATGGCATAAATAAATTATTGTAACTAAAAAAAATTATTATTATATTGGTATGATTATAATATAAATAATAAAATATAAATTAATATTTACTCATAAATATTTGAAAAAATTGATTCGCAAAAATGTAGCATACAGCAGCTGCGATGTAAAAGCAGCAAACTGAAATACTAATTAGTAAATCGTTTATTTTCATACAATGACTTAAAACCGAAACCGAAAACACAGTTCCTGGAAACAAAAAGATGGTACCTATAATGAATGAACTTAAGAGAAAATATGGAAAACAATTCAAAAGTATTAATACTGAATATACATTTTTAGATCCCCAATACATACTTATACTTAAATGCTAAAAAATTCTTCAAAAAATAATTTGGTTTTTTTTAACAATTAATATAACTGAATAATTACCGACAAATATGGCCATCATTTTTAAAATGGTAAAACAAACTTCTTCATCATTATACCACATAAACGACTTTTTTATATACAACATTATTAAATCATAGTCACCTAGAATATAAAATGTCAACACAATTTCCAATATATAAAATTTACAAAAATAATAATTATTACTTACATCCTATTCTTGTTACCAATATTGATTGACATATTATCAATATAGCTAATACAACAGCCGAATCCTTTAATTTATCCTTAAATAAATCGGTGAACTCCTTGAGAACATATTTCGGTCTCTGCCACTCAATATCTCTATTACAAGAGTCAGATGTGTCATTAACGAGTAAATTGATAACCAATAATGCAATCAAATTTAACAATATCGGTACCAAAAACAGAAAATCATAATCACGATATCGTATTCCTATTTTTAATAATGCAACTAATCCCGCACCCATTAAAGAACTTATAGGATAAGTTGCAATTATTATTCCATGTTTTAAAGTCCTTGATTTAACAGTAGAATTTTCTGATACATATGACATTACGCCAATCCAAAAAATATTTCGACCAACGTAAAGTGCAGGAATTATCCATTGAAAGATAATATCATTATAATAATACCAATTCCAATAGCTATTGCCAAAGTATAAACCGTCTGTTAAAACCTGTGCTATAATCGGTAAGACAATTAAAGGTTTACGTCTTCTTCCATGACTGTCACTCCATACTCCTGCAAATACAATATAAAATCAAATTAGTAATTATTTAAATTCTGCAATTTATTTTTATAAATAATAAAGGATTAATTCAATTATATAGAACTAAATACCAAGTGGTTTTTTTAATGGTAAACATCTCAATTTCTTGAAAACCATTAACGCTATTAGAAATATATTGTTTTCCATAATTTTTTTTTTTTTTATTAGGGTTAAGGCTTCAACTACTAAGGTCATTAGCCTGTGGTACTGTGGGAGATGGTAATGTAGATTTGTTTACACATGTGTGTTTGTTTTGTCAGAATTTTGATTTGGGCACCCGTAGATATCGGCCATGCGCGGTCGGGGGATGACAGCTTCTCTCTCAAGACGGAGGTCTGTCCGGAGAGAAGAGCCGTCCGTGACCGAAGTTCGAACCGACGCCTTAGTCCACTCAGCCACTCCGTCCTCCATGTTACATAATTTAAACTTGTGGAGACCTTAATGTTTGATAAAAAAAATTCTATATTTGCTATTTTAGATTCTGAGGGGAGGGATTGAAGAGTTTTTCTATAACTGACGATAAAAAAAATTTAGCCGGATCATAACGCTTGAAACTAGTATACAAGGTTTCTCATCATATCGTAACCAAAATATCTTAAAATGTATAAACGCATTTTAATTGAAATATCTATAAAAAAAAAAATTAGACAAAATTATATACTATTTTAACGAAGAATATCGATTTCAATTATTTTGCTGTAATTTAAAATACTATAAAATACTTTTAGAATAGGTATATTATTATGAACACGATGGCATTTTTAAATGAAATTTTTTCGGAAAAAATTAATTCAAACTACTTTATTACTAATGTTGTAATGTCTAATACTTAACAGTAAAATAAATTACTTTAAGGGGGCTCCCTCGGTATTGTCAAAAGTCAAAACTTTTGTAGATTTGACCAATCTAAACATAAATTTCGTTTATTTCAATTATTTTAAAAATATATTTGAATTCCATATCATAAAATAAATGTTAAGGGGGCTGCAGTTGATGAAAAAAGTGGTTTTTAGCCTAAAAAGTCAGAGAAGACTGAAGGGATTTCAATTTTTAAACCTATAATTTTCACTGATTACTATAAGTTTACTAGTTTCCATCGAGGAGATTTTGAATATCTATTTTTTCAGTGATATTCATGAATACAAATATTATATTTTTGTATTTATATTACATAACATATTAATACGCATCATGACATTTGAAATATTAAAAATCGCCTCGAAGGAAACCTATATATAGAAGTAAACTTATTAATCAATCATAATCCGTTTTCAAAATTGAAATCCGTCAAACCAAACTCAGTACAATTATTGGCGTAATTGTCAAGTACTCCAGTCGTGGTAATCCGGATTTATACATGTTTACTTGATTAGAAATTTAAAAACATCAGTAGCCAAAACAACAATAACTTTTTTTAATTTCTTCGAATCCAATAAAATTGCTAACTCTACACCTCAGTCTGTCTTAGCTTACTGAAAATCCACTTTCAGATCAACCAACTTTTTTTGAAACAATTTTTTTGGAGGCCTAGTTCGGACGCCTATTTGGCTGAATTTCTAATTGCAGGCACTCGTAGGTTTCTGTCGTGTCTGGTTGGGAGATGTCGGTCTTGCCGTCTAAATAGTTGCCTGCAGCCCAAAGAATGATGCTGCTTGTAGCCAGGATTCGAACCGGCGACGGTGTGCGTTAGAACCGACGCTGTAGTCCGCTTGGCCACTCCGTCCTCCTTTTAAAACAATACCTCAGAACGATGACGATATTTTTGATTTTCTAGTTCAGTCTCCAACCAATAATATTACTATTCCAGAGATAAAAATCAAGCTGCCTCCACCAATTTTTTAGAGATATGTATAAAAATATTTTCAACTACGTAATAATTAAACGATTTTATTGGTAATGATAACTTATTTTTGAAAATACTCCATGGA
Organism: Acyrthosiphon pisum; assembly: GCF_005508785.2. Classification (NCBI taxonomy): domain Eukaryota; kingdom Metazoa; phylum Arthropoda; class Insecta; order Hemiptera; family Aphididae; genus Acyrthosiphon; species Acyrthosiphon pisum. The sequence continues at coordinate 121,470,954 of NC_042494.1, forward strand.
TCAATTAAAAACACAAACGGCTTCTCCGCCACATATGGAATACAAATTTACTAGGTATCTTAAAATGTATTTTAATATTATATAGAATGAACTATTTTATATACCTATGTAAACTAACGGAGAAAAACTTCTTATTGATTTTTTTTAAATATCTATCGTGGACATATGGCGTACTATAAGCATAAGTGATGACATTTATTTATTTAATACATTCAGAAGATTTGAGGACATGGAGAAAGAACCATCCAGTGACGTAATTTGTATGAATTTAACTTTTAAGTGTTTATGATGCATACTGTATACACCGAAATAAGGTATCATAGCCATTGCCACTTGAGCCTTCTGTGAGTGTTTTTAGTGATACAATTCGTTAATAAGTTATTAACGAAGGGATTACTGTGATTTTGATGGTGGTTTTTAATTTGAAATTGAGTTTTTGGACGTTTTTGTTATTTTGGTAATGTGGACATCTGTGTGGACAGTAGAGGATGTGGTTTGAAATGTATGGGCTGTGATCTGTAAATTTTATTGGGGTATATTTGAATTTTTTGTGCATTTGACTTTTTAGCTGACCTTCATATTTTTATACGTATAGAATTGAGTAATGGTAGTAGATTTTAAATAAAAAATATTTTAGCTTTAAACAAGATTTTTGAATATTTAGTTAGAATAGGCTGGAGTTGGTAAAGTTAAATATTTAATTTTAATTTTGTAAAGTGAATGTGTTTTGCACAAGTCGGACGTTTATCGAAGGTGAGTCCTATATAGGTTTATGCAGTTTTAGGTACGGGTTTATTGTTTAAGTATACATGTAGGGGTTAGCCTTGGTGGATAGTCTAAGTTGTATAGACACATTTATTTTCATTACATTTTCACGCGCCAGTGGGGTACCAAATATATAGGGTGTTGAGTGATTTTAATGAATCTCATTGATATAAATGTATTATTTTAATCAATGATTGATCAGGGATGTTTAATAATAATAATTAATGTCCAACATGCAGCAACCATCAGCAGCAGTATGCACCTAACATGTTTTATCTTTCTATTCGTTATATACATATTAAACTTTCATATTGTTATACTGTGCATATTAAACATTAATCCACAAATTCTAAAACAATTTAAAACAGTGGTTTGTTTTTGGAAATAAAAGTAATATTCAAATATTGTTATTGTAATCAATGATGACAAACAAAAAATCAAAAAAGCAAAACTCGGTGTCCAATCACAATTTTTTTTAATTCAGTACATCTATATATCTATGTTGTTTTCACATACCTGCTATTAGAGCAACTGCGAAAGAAATCAAATACTGTAAGATATTAGTATTCGAATACACCAGGTGTTGACTTTCATACACACCAACTAGGCATTCGCCGAACGGAATTAACGGCTCGCAGGATCTTTTACTGATCAAGTTATTTTGAAAGCTACTAGACACCGTCAGCGATGCCGTGTAAAACACCGTCGCTATTATCAGGTAAGCCTCCTCACTGAAGCCGTGTCATTTTAGGTCCTCTGTCGGGTTGCGGATGAACATTTTGAAATTACTGAAACAGTTAAAATTCCATAATTAGTCCCAAATAATTAGCGTCACCCACCACGTATACTATTATAATACCACTCGCAGTAAATTCGTACAATATATTATTATGCTGCAGCGGTGGCATATTATATACAATAATTTATATTTTGACACAACAACTGATCTAAACACATGCCCGTAAAAACTAAGGGCGATAGTATGGAAATGTCTTAGTTGCGCGTACTATAGCATTTTACTAGGTATCTACAAAGTGCGCATGTTTGTACTCGGCTCAAATTGCGTTAAGAACAATGGTAGATACCTGCATAGAATCATGAATGACTAATTGTGTCAATATGATAATTGTGTAGGTTAGGCTATGCTGTGTCCGCTTGATGTATAAGAATCGTAAACATTCAATCAAGTATATAACCTATACGTACATATTAATGGCGGTGTGTATGAATCGCGGGAAAAATAAACACACCAAGGAAAAAAGTGGGTAAGTGGATGTCGCTCTGCTGTACAGTAGGTTACAAGTGAGTCACTGTATACTGCTGTACTTTTGATGGTGGATGTTTGTCCATCGTCCATTCGGTTCTCGGACAGGATAGTGTAATTTTACTGTATTCGATTTGAATGCAATGATTTCGTTTCTATGGTGATAAACAAAGCGTTATAAGAACAGCTCAAGAACGATTTATATAAATAGCTAATTTGTATAATTATAATTTATATTTACCTAGGAAATATCATATAAATGAAAATAAAATAAAAAGCTTAAAAATCGCTCAAATTTTTTGAAAATTTTACCATGTTTAGGTAAAGCTAATATAAGTAAACAACCCAAATTTCAAGTTTTTACGAATGTTTTTAACCTAATTAAAACAAAAAAAAACACCTAAAATTAAAATGTCTATAAATATCTCAAAAATAGCAACAATATTTTTGGTAGAAAACGTCGTCCGTAATTATTTAATATTATTAAATCGTGAAATCTTACGTTTTTCTCTTTTAACCGCTTTTATTTCGAGTACCGTTTTGAAAATCGAAAAATGGCCTCTCTAAAGTACCAGCTCAAGAACATTACCTTTCAGAAAAGACGCTACGCTTGATAAAAAAGAAATAAAGATCATTGTAAAACCAATACACTCCTCACTCCGCTCAGAATCTAAAAGCCTTGAAATATAAACATAAATGTGAAGGCATGTATATACTCTAATCCTAATTAGTAATTACCATGTACCTATAACAAAATATAATAATATATTATAATGAAAATAATAACTAATTGTTAATTGTATAAAATATAGATTGTATATCAAATACAAATATAAATATGAACATAATATGTATAGCTACGTCATGAGTTATAAGTAAAAATACATCATTCTTAGGATATAACAGATAATAAACATAAATAATAATAGCTAGTAATAATACATTATTATATTATATTATATTATACTATAATTGTTAATAATTGTATAAGAGGCCAATATAGGCAATTTTATATACGGATACTCGCTTATGTAAAAGAAGTAAAAGAAAATCTTAAAATTTCAAATATAAATAATTGTGTATAAGTACCTAAGACTAGTGTTTTTTGACTCATAAATTATAACGCAATAAATCATGACGTATACATAATATTGTGTTCATTTTTATATTTTTATTTGATTTACAATCTATATTTTATACAATTAACAATTATTAATTATTTTCATTATAATATATTATTATGTTTTATTATAAGTACACGGTAATTACCAGGGCTGTGGATTTCATGCTACATTGTATAAAAAAATGGATTAGATCAAAATTTGTTTTGCGTTATTTATAAATTAAATACGAAATCTTATTTTGCATATTTTTGCATATTTAACCGGTAAGGGCATATAAATGCATGATTTCGCGAGTTCCTCTTGTTATTGCTTTTTTCTCATTTGAATAACATGTTTTTCTCATTTGTAAAATTTCTTGAATTTAGACGATACAATTTTACCGTTGTAATTTTATCGCGGTGGTAATAATAACAGGAACATGTGTTAAACCCGGTCTAGAGTGGCATGCAATTATCTCCTGTTATTATCACAGGTCTATATCTGTGGTCAAAAGTCTAACTTGGAATATTTATAATCTTAATTTATTATATTATGGTAGACAAACCGACGCGCGATAATGTTGTCGTCGTCTCGTGGGTGGTAATAATGTTGTTTATAATATTTTCGTTTAAATTTTCTATTAGTTAACACTTAACAAGCATAATTTTAAAATGCCAAAAGAAAAAAAGACGACATCCAGTCGTTTACAAAGTTATGTTACTGAATTTGGAACGGAAATATTTTCAATAGATAACAAAATTGTATTTTGCAAAGTATGTAATACGAAAGTTTCAAGTGAAAAACGTTTTTCTATAACTCAGCATATCGCAGCCGAAAAACATCGTAAATCTGTTAAACGCGCTGAAGAAAAAAAGGATAAATCTCAACAGCTTTTATTTCAAAATTCTTCAGCAAAATCGTCATTCAAAACTGATTTATGTAAAGCTATGTTGAGTGCTAATATACCTTTCAATAAACTGAGCAATCCACATTTCAAATTTTTTTTTATAGAAATATACATCGGAAGTTATACCAGATCAATCAACTTTACGAAAATCATATATCGATAATTGTTACCAGGAAACTATTGGAGAAATAAGAAATAAAGTGGCAGAGAAAAAAATTTGGGTTTCAATGGACGAAACGACGGATGCTGAAGGACGCTATATTGCCTAATATAGCGTCTAATATTGCCTAATCGGAACACTACTCACGGATCAGCCAGGTGAAATTTTTTTATTGAATGTCGAGCAATTAGAAAAGGCTAACCACAGTACTATATATGCACACTATTTGAAGATTCGCTAGGTTTACTTTGGCCTGGTGGCATACATCGTAACGACGTATTATTATTTTTGAGTGACGCCGCTATACCTATATATGGTGAAGGCAGGAGATACTTTGAAAGTGTTGTACACAAAAATAGCCCATGTAACATGCACAGCACATGGATTAAATAGAGTTGCCGAATATATCCGTATTCAATATTCCGAAGTAGATAAACTGGTTGCTAATGTTAAAAAAGTATTTAAAAAGGCACCATCTCGTATTATAAAATTTAAGACTGATGCGCCTAATATACCTCTATCCCCCAAACCAACCAGACACGATGGCGAACGTGGATTTCCACTTCAATATATTATTGTGAAAACTTCCAAATTGTAAAAGATATTGTTGAAAGTTTTGATGAAGATGATGCGCTTTCAATTAGAAATGCTCAAAAATATTTTAAAGCACCACAGATTAAAGGTAACCTAGCATTTATAAAATCAAACTTTGAGTGCTTTCCTACGGCTATAACACGTCTTCAAAAACAAGGCATGACATTAATAGAAGCGATACAGATTTTTGAAGATGTTTCAGCCAAATTCAATAATTTAAAAGGCCAGACCGAAATCAAAATTAACGAGCAATTACAGACAGTTCTTACTAAAAATAAAGGGTTTAAAATTGTTTGCAATATTTCAAAAATATTAAACGGAGAAGAAGAAAACGTTGGTTGTTTAGATATAACTGAAAACTTAACAATAAGTAGTGACATAGGATATTTCACGTATGCCCCTACCACGTCAGCTGATGTAGAGCGTTCATTTTCTGTGTACAAAAACCTCTTGGCGCCAAATAGGAAATCATTCAAGTTTGAAAATATAAAGAAATCGCTGATTGTACAATGCAATACTTATTTTGCAGGTAAACAAATAAATTGTTTAAATATCTATAAAACAATGGGTTCTATCTATATTTAATGTTTTTTTTCAAGCGTCGAAGAACAATAGAACATTGGAGCATTTATTATTATTATTATTATTACAAGTCCATTTTTTAAGTCATTTTATAATTACAATATTTATTTAAATAACATTTTTTATAATTTATAGTGCATATTTTAAAGCATATTTCACTTGGTTTTAGTGCATAAATGCATGCATATTCAAGACTTTTTTAGTGCATGAAATTCACTGTCCTGGTAATTACTAATTAGGAGTAGAGTATACATGTGTTCAGTGTTCACATTTATATTTATATTTCTTGGTCTTTTTTCCGCCTACCGGTGTGTATATGGGGACATTTGTCGTGGAAATCGATGCTGCAGACCCGCGGTTATTTCAATATCTAATTAATATATTCGCTGTAGCCAATAGATGTATAAATGAGAAATCGAATCTCATGACTTACGATGACAAGGCAATACGCCCTAATTACGTCCTAAATACGGCCAACCTTTTCGGAATTATTAATAAAATCAAACATTACTAAATATTAAAATATATCGAAGAATGGCACTCTTTCGGCAGCATTATTACGCCGGTGGAGAGGTAGAGAGAAAAATAACAAAGAAAGGTGGATTAATTGGGTGGGAAATGCAAGTAAAGACTATATTTATGACATTTATACTGGAAAATTATGAGTGCACAAGTCGCTAAAACCACCGGATAACGTGTACTAAGAAACGAAAAGCCAAGAGGACTGCCTTCGGTCATCAAGTGTTGTGAGTCATCTACATACTTGATGATCTATATTAAGTTAATGGTTAATGTTTACTTAATATATACTATATAGTATATAATATATTATACATATTTATATGACATGCACTCACGAGTGCCAGTTGACACCATTAAAATAATTCTAGTAATCGGTGATTCATTCGTTTTATATTTTGTTAGTAGGCCTAAGGTTTGAATTTCAAATGTTGAAATTATCAGATTTATTTGTAAATAAGTGTAAAACTGATTATTAAAAACGCGTAATTGTGAGACACCAAAATCGAAAAAGAACATTTTCTGTATAAAATTGTATGGATGGTAGCACATCTACAGGCATAATAATTGACAAAAAGCACAACATTAGAAACCACTGCATATTGAAATATGGCTGTGTCAATGTCAATGACCCAAGACCTTGGATATTTTTTACAAGTTTTTATTGTTTTGTAAATTATCAATTTTTCTAGTTGCCAATCGATTACAAGTATATAGCAGCCAATAACAATAACATAATAACATTATAGGAATACGATGTTTTAAAACAGCAAGCTACAAGTTATAAATTGTAGTCTAGAAATTGTGTATTAAAATATCGTTTCAAAACAAAAGAAATATACTCAATAATAACTAATACTTACAGAAAACAATAATCGTAGTCACATCGTAGTATCGTACACAATATATTATATTCCATCGACCATCAAGTATGATAAATATTTCTTTTTAAAATGATAACGGATTTGTGTGGCAACTGGCAAACACGTCTGAAATATACTTTAAAGTTTAAACACAGTCACGATTTAAGATAGTATGGTTGCCCATCGACCCATTAGAAAAATGTTATCACACGGCATACGGTTTGAATCGAAAAGTCACGTGATCTACGGGGACCCCCGCATACAGCGCTCATATTGGTTCAAATTAAAACTAATAAAAATTGTTATGTTATACCTATATACAATAAAAATATATACAGAGTGTTCCAAATTTCGTGTGACAAAAGACCGAAATTTGGAAGACCCTGTATAATGATCATATTATATTATAAATTATAAAATAGTCCACTAGAAGTGCTAGTGCCCGGGGTCCGATTTAAATCCAATGCCGTCTTATCATAGCTCGTTGGGCAACCATACTATCTTAAATCGTGAACACAGTACACAGAAAACTATAGATAATAGATAGTGGCGTACTGGCGTGATTGCACAGAGATACAATACTATGTGGCAGACTCAAATTTGTTGGTATAATATGACATTGTATACTATGTTGGTATGGACTCACTGTGGTAAGGCATTGTGTACTATTTGTCGGTTGCGCGCCAAGCGGACTATATAGACATAAATAATATACTTATTAATGGTACCCACTTGAGTTTATAAGTTATAACACTTATACCTACATACTAAATTATAATAAATTATACTAAATATAATTTCAATAAATATAGAGATATCAGTGGCAGGCTTTAGGTCCATGTTTTTCTCTTCAAAATCCATAAATCGTATTCTTTTTTTTCATAACTAGCTGTAGATATGTGTGTAGTTAGACTCCGTTTTTAACTGCCTGTTATAGGTTGATATTACTGGGCTTTGTAAACGGACTTTAATGGAGTTATATTAATAATAGATAAAGTCCTAAGCCAAACATATTATGTATTTCATATTTTTGTTGAATACTTGTGTCCATTCCATCTGGACAGCTGTTACATTTCAACATTTGTGACCATTGTAACAACTAACTAGGTTGTCACTTGTCCGTCACTTTATCGGGCGATACAGTTGCTTCTACCTAGTAATTTGTGACCTATTTGTGTAATTTAAGTTGCATCTTAATTTTTTTTTCAAGGAGTACTTAAATTTACTGCCAGTTTTCAAAATGCAGTAAAATTGAAATTTAGATTTCATAATTATTATACATTATTTTTTACCATCCCAAGTACTAGTAATTTATTGTACTTGATATTTTTTCCACATAATATGACCGTTATCTCACTAAAAGTATCTGATAAGTAAGTGGTGGTCAAATTGGTCTTTCCTTCAAATGTTGATGGTTAGTTACAATATGAAATAGTCAGTGTTTGTAAAGAAGGTCGTTCATGAACGCACGTTCAAGAATTCACATTCTTATTATGCTGTACGATACGTGAACGTCACTCGTTTTTTGCAAATAGAACGTGAACGTGAACGACGTTTATATTTTTAATGAATTTGATCGATTTTTAAGACGTTCAATTTATTTACCATTTAATAAATATTATATTTATAAAATATATTAATTAATTATATTATAATAATAATAAATTCATTTTTCCCATTATAATTCCTATAATATTTGTTTGATTGCAAAATATATAAATGAAATACGTGAAATTCATCACTAGGAAATACTTATCAAAATGTAACTCAAATAACGTGTCAGACATTAAAAATTAATTCAGATACTTTATAAATTGTATATGCTCTAAACTCTAAAGTGTAAATTTTATTTTTATTTTTTGGTTGAGTCGTATATGTTTATAGGTTTTTAATTTTTATATTGACTGCAGGCTAACGATTCAAAAAAAAAAAAATTAAAAAAACGACCCAATGAACGCCTTCGTTTTTTAAAAAGAACGTGAACGTGAACGCGTTCGTTTGAAAAATAACACGAACGTGAACGTAAACGAGTTCATTTTTTTAGTGAACGTTTCGAACACTGGCAATAGTTACCTACTCTAGTATAAGCTGTCTGTTAAAAGCTGTGCAATAATCGATAAGAAAATCAAAGGTTTACCATAGTCCAAAAACGTCTCCTTCCATGACCATAGGCGCAAATAGCGTTTGGGATTTGGGGGACTAAAGCCTTACTTTGATAATATTGTATAAGCTTAAAACAAAATGTAGGAAATGTTTGGGGGGCTATGGACATTTTTGGGAGGGCTTAGCCCCTAAAGCCCCCCCTATTTGTTCCTATGTCCATGACTGTCATGCACTCCCTTTACCTTAAAATAAATTATATAATTTTATTAATTGTTGTTTTGTTATTTGTTAATTATTTAAATGTTTTATATTATTAATATACATAAAATCCATTTTGGTACAATAATTAGTGTATCATTCTGTGTATTAGTCAAGTTATAAGTATTAAAGCTTAGAAGAGTAGAATACCTAGCTACACTCGCGCAAATAGGGGGGACTTGGGGGACCCCCAGTTCAAAATCTAGTTATTAGTACTAATTTTCATATTCTGTGGTACTAAGCCACGAATGGCCTATGGGGAGAGGGGCTTGAGTCCCCCCAAAAAAAATCGTGAATTTGCGCATATGCCTAGCTATTATCTATCCATTTCATAATGTATAATTATTATTTTACATTTACGTATTATTAGTCATAAATTAGTTTTTATACGTAGTCATATGTAATTTTAAAATATTTAGAACCCAATAACCATAATAATATGTATATTATTATCAAAGATGGTCAAAATTTGGTTAAAAAGTTAATTTTTTTTTTAAATTTTTTACTTAACTAGTTAGTTTATTTTCTAAGTTGGCTTTTCTCGGTTGATTTTAAAAAAAATCCATCAAGTTAAAAATATTTTGAAAATTTTCGTTTATACGTAAATATTACTATATCAGTACAAAATAAAAATAATCCAATACAAAAACACTAACATTTCTGTTCTTTTTCTTGATGACATAATTTTGTGTATATTAATATATTTTATATTTTTATCAAGTTGTAAATTATATATTATGCAAGTTACAATTATAAATGATTTTAATAAAATTATTAATTTTAAATTACAAATTGACAATTGTTATATTTTAATGTTATATACCTAACTTATAATATATATGAAGGTCATGTACTCATCTTCACGTATTATGACTTATACAAAAAAATTTTAATTTGAGATGAGTATAATTTAAATTATATAGTAAATAATAGTAGGTAAAGTAAAAGTAAAAGGGTATACAGTGTACTTTATGATAAAAGTTAAATAAAATTGCTTTTTATAATTTATAAATTAGAAACTAGAAACACAAATTCACTCTGTATGTGATTTACGTACTAATTTAAAAAAAATAGATTAACTTTTTTTAAACTGAGTTAAGTTAATATTTTTTCTATATTAACCTTTAACTTATCGATCTTGTGTCCTCATAACTTAACTTGAGTTAATTATTTTCACTAACTTGATTATTATACCATTGATTTTATTATAAAATATAATATAAATAATATAATTGTCTATTATAAAATCAATGATTAGACCTTTACGTACCTATAGGTACTTAAATCATCTTATGTACCTATAATATTATATAAGTGATAAACTGATAAATAATAGATAATTATGAAGAATGTCGAATGAATATAAGTAGGTATATTGCAATGATAACTGTTCAGTGATGTATTCAAGATTTAAATTGTAATATACCTATACTTCAAATAGTTCTGTTTAATTTTATTTTTGTGGTAGGTATGATATAAGTTTATATTGATCTATTGAGTGTTGTGTTTTCGTTTTTAGTTAGGTTAATCTGAAAACGTATATTTGTTTAATATTATTTTTGAGTATTGTATCTATAGGTATAGCGTATGAGTAAATGAGTGTATTACTCATAAATTACTAAATACATTACGAATATGATGCATAGTATATTTTAATAATCAGCAACAATTTGGATCGAAATTATGATAAAAAAAATTAAGTTTAAATTTGAAAGAAATCTATATTCAAACAAGATTCATTTCTCCAGATCGCTGAATTGATTCAAAAACCGCCAACGCTTGTTTATCTAAAATATCTTATATTCTTATAAATAGAGGACGGATTTATATTATGTTAATTCATATTATATATATTAGATTAAGATATTTTAAATTTGATAAGATATATTCACGATTTAAATCATTCTATAGTTAAATTAAAACTAATCTTATTTTACATAGGTATTTTGCATATTTTTAATTTTTTTAATTTATTATTTTTAATATGTATATCTGTAATATTTATTAGACGATATTTTTGTTCATCGCTCATGTTTTTGATTTTAGCTTATTTTCACGTACATGCTCCGAATTTTAGCTTAACCAATTTGCTTAGAAACTCCCTAGAGTACATACTGTCATACTACCTATATACGATCTACAATTTTATTAATATCAATACAATTTTGTACAATCACTTGTTATGAACCAGATATAATAATTTGTCAATTTATGAAGTAGAAAACTAACCAAGTTAACAATACATGAAATAAAAGTATGAATACGGATAAATGATAATGTTATAAGGTATATGTTGAAGGTGAGTATTTTATTTTATTTACGATGTTTTATGTTTTTTTTCATAATACGCTGTATTAAAATATTTATATCTAGTTAAAAAAAAGTTGTTTAAATTATGCTATATTGAAAGCAAGTATAGGTAATTACATATTTTTTGTATATCTATAACATTATAAAATTCTTAAATTCATATTCTGAAGGTTTATTGTAATATTGCGTAGGTACATAAATCCGGTCTTTACTTACCTATTGGTCATTGATATATTTATTATTTATATTATTTTAATAGTTGATTCTTCGGTGATGTTTTATGATAATTATCCACAGCAGTAGCAGTAGCAGAAGTATGTAGCAGGGACTGGACGTTGATGGTTTTTACAGTACCGGATCCGGTTCGGTTTCTAAAAAAACTAAAATTTCGGTTTCGGTTTCTTTTCGCTTCTTAAAAAACTAAAACTTCGTTTCCTGTTTTGGTTTAATACTTATGTAAGAAAAAACTAAAACTGGTTCCGTTTGGATTCTTTAAAAATTATAATAAAATATTGGTATCTATTTTCTATTGGCGTTAATTATGACGGGTTAATATTTACCAATTTTCAACCAGAATATACTAGATACCTATCTTAACATTTGCTTAGCACTAATTTAGTCCGACTAAATAAGAAATAATGTACAAACCACTGTCACTTAATGTACAACTCGGTTTCAAACAAGAAACCAAAATGAATCTTAAAAAATATCTCCAATCTCCATACAGGTAAAAGTGTCAGTTCCGGTAAAGTTACGGTATTTAAATTAATATAAATGAGGATTTCGATGAGGTTCTGGTTCCAAAACTGGACTTTTTCTGCAAGGTTTCAGTCATCGGTATGTATTGATTTACTATACTATCTACTACTTGCGTAGGTATAGGTAGGTGTCTTATATTTAGGGCTGATCAACTTTTACACTTTTACATATTAAATACGTACTAGCACAAATAGATGACTGAAAAGTGTTAATACTTATAGTACATTTTTAAATATTTTAAATACAATTTAAAACTTTTTTGAGCGACTATCATAGACCATTAAAATAATTTTTAAATTTTCTTAACATTCCGAGGATGAGATAAAGAGAGTTTGCAACCACTGATAATAATAATTATAATATTATACTGGCTGTTATTAGCGTATAAGTATTTTGTATTATTGTAGGATGGGGAGAGGGGATGGTTCAGTGTAAAAATCTTAACAACAAATTAAGGTCTTTTTTATATTGCCCTAAAAAATAATTATAATAATAATAATAACTTTAGCTGAGATTTGTGCATCCAAAATCCATAACGTACTATGGCTATCTTGAGTTCATGCACATAATATCAAAGTTTGATACCGCGTAGTAAATTCAATAGCTTTATCATAACACTGTGACAGTCTCTTGCTCTCTTTAAGAATAATCCATATATATATATAATATTATATATAATGTGCACATCTAGAACATTAGAGGAACCACTGTTCCAAATTTCATGTTTGTACGTTTTGTAGTGTTTAAGATTAGCGATGAGTCATGACTGCAGTAAGTGAGTGGTATTTGAATCACTTACTCGCTTATCTCAAACATTAAAAAACGTAGGAACATAAAATTTGGAATGTGCAGGTTCCTCTAATACTCTAGATGTGCAATAAGAAAGGATTTTCCGATATTCACATTTTAAAGAGATTGTCAAACAGGAACCTTGAGATTCACGGTGGAAATTGAAACTTTTTTTATGTCTAAATGGTTGCCATTGGTTACTTTAACAGACCAAGTACAATTTTAAAACCAAATGTTTATGTGTAGCTTATATACTCAAAAACTATACTAAATTGAATTTGACGAAAATCTCAGAGATATCAGAAAATTTTAGAGAGTAAGTAGTTTAACCATGTTAAAAAATATAATAACTTTTAACGAGTGCTAAATTTTGTGGCGTCCATGTTATGGTTCCCACCTAAGAAGAATTATTTCACAAAGCTAGGTACACTGATTGTCCGTGAATGAGATACACTCAAACCAAGATACACCTATATGGCTATATATACTAAATAGGATTTGCCACAAAACATAAACTGCACACATGCGAAGCCGGGATATTCAGCTAGTAATTATAAGTGGCTCAAACGATTCAAAGTTGACTTAACAACAAAATGAAATATGTTTCCAAAATTATTATCGATGCAAAACTCAAGTCGGTATGATGGAACTCGTTTAGGTTTAATATACTACAACATTTCGCCATAAAATAATTTTGATGTTAGGTTAGTATTTCGATCCAAAAGATTTAATAATAAATTAAACTATATTTTCAAAATTATTATCGGAGTAAAACCCAAGTCAGTAGCTTTGATCGCGTATATAAGTGTATTTTTCTACAGAAAACGATAGTGTGGAATCCCCTTAAAGGGATTACATACGGACCGTTTTTAAGGAGTTCAATATAGGCAATTTGCTATGTGTGTTTATGCGGGTCATGTAAATTTGTGCGTATTGCGTTGAAAGTTTGAGTGACTATGTATAAAATAAATACAAAGCACATGCATCTACATGTCAATAACGCATTACACAAATATTAATTATTTTGTTTTTTTTTTTTTTGGTCAAAGGTTTAAAAATGCTTATAAGCTAGATAACACTGCTCGAACTTGAATGGTCCGATTTTAATTCTGAAAAAAATATCTTAGGAAATTGAGTTTAATAAGTGATCGATCGAGGGTTTTGTTTCTAGAACTAAAATATTAACTATTATAAATGTTAAAAATAAAAATCTGTTTTTAATTTTAAATATCCCGATTTTTAATAACTGAAACAAAAAATGCCCCGATCCAACCACGGTTGTCTCGCTTTTTAATCTCCATTACTATATTTTAACATTGGTGTCCCGAATTTACAAAATAATTATGATCATACGGCGATTTAGATAGGCAAATCAGATACATCAGTACACCATGGCCGTGCGTCGATTTTCCGATATTTCATAATATATTGTATAGTATAATTGAACTCAATGATAATATCTAATAATCAATTTAAAATAAACTAGAATTAATATGGTTAGAATAAATAGTTTAGAATAGTTACATCACAGTTTGAAAGGTAAATTGGATATCGGTGGCCCCTATTTCCATATCAATTACACAATGCAAAAGTCTTCATGTTTTCCAAATGAAAAATATAATATAATATGAGTAGTATATTTCATACGAAAAAAACATAGTTTTAAACACAATCAATAGTATGCATTATAAGATTAATATTATGATTTAAATTTATTTTATTTAGCATAACATTACATTTCATTAACATAATTTTATCAACATACCAGATGTATTAAACATTTACAAGTACAGTTTTATTAATTCGTCACTTACAGCTGATGGCATCAATATTCCGAGGTCAGTAAAAAGCAAGCTGATGTAAGATGGGTGTGTATAATCCACCGAAGGGTGAGCATGTAATAAATTATCATCATTTGAATTGTTCCCATTGTACTAAATTGAAAAAAATAAAATAAAATAGTACTAGAGATAATAATTTATAGTTCTTTAAACATTGGCAATTAATATTTAGCAGTAATATATTTTTAGAGAATTCAACTAAGGCTAACAATTTTATGTAAACCAAAGAGCAGTAAGTTTCTATAGCAAATCTCACAAGATATAACATGCTAAATTGAATCGTATTTCATGATCTCAAATTTTTCATATTTTTTAAATGTATTAAATGATAATTATGAAATTAAATATAATAAATGATAATATTATGAAATTAAATGAAAAAAATCATATAATATTCATAATATCATTGTTGATACAAAAACTGTGTTAAGTTAAACAATTTTAAAGTTTTGGTGCACCTGGATTCAGAAACAAATAAGATTCATTATGATAATATTGTATATTATGCTATCTTCTTAAAGGGGTTAGAGCGTGATTTATTTTCGGTCGAAAACATAGCTCATGACGTCAATCACTACCCAATATAATGTTCCGATATTAATTTTGAAAGCAAATTTGAATTTGTCACTAAATTATCTATGCTTTGACAATTTCATTTTTCTGATTTTTATTATTTTACTTAGAAATTTACTAAAAAAAAGAGTAAAAATAGAACATATTCATAATTCAAATTTAAATGCATTGATATAGAATATGAAGAATGTACGACAGTTAAACCATAGTAAATTTAGAGGAGAATTCAAATCTACTTTGAAAATTAAAATCGAAACATCCTACTGAGCGTAGTGATTGAAGTCAGAGATAATATTTTTTGAAAAAAAATGTTTGTCATTTTATAAAGCAATATTTGGTGACATGTGCATGCGCGTAGGTAAAATTACAGACGTACATCCCGGTTACTATGATGCCTCTATAAAACGTGATCAGTACTACAAATTACGCAAACTAATGTTCATTTACTTTCAACACATACACAAGACCCAGATAAACTGAAATATAAAATGCCTAGTTTTTACTCCTTAGAATTGATTACGCTCCAGCCCCCTTAATAGAATAAATTAAAAATATAATATAACATCTCTTATATTATCATGTTAAAATTATAATAACATTTTTTTGACTGTCTAAGCTGGTATAAACTTAAAAATATTTGTTTATGATTATATTTAATCTCTATAAGACCACATAAGGTTATGAAAAATATACTTACTTTGAAATTATTAGGTAAATCTTTCTGATTTAGAGGATACATTCGCGAAAACTTGTAACTTTCTGTTAACACGTAAAATGGTTTTTTGAATTCTTTAGCACAAATAGCCATAGTACAACTTCCAATCTAGACAACAAAATATAAAAGAATTAACATAAAAGTAGAATTACTTTCTATTAAAAAAGAATTGTTTCAATATAATATATCACTATACTGGAGGTCGGAGGACACTTAACTAATCACTTACACCTATTTATTTACCTAGTTATTTATTTTACATTGACTATAATATTGAATGCATGGTATTAGGTCATAATGGATATTTACTTAGAGCTATTAAAAAGGGAGTGAGTGGTTGATTTTATATTATTATAATTCACAGACTGTAGTTATAGAAGTTAGAATAACGTTAAGTTTGTAATATTGTATATATTAATTTATTACCTTGTTAATTATTCCGCCACTCTCTACAACACATTCAGCTCCGACCATAACCATATCAACCCTTTCCATGATGTAACCAACAGCAGAATCTAATATCAATGTGCAAGGAATATCAAGTGCCTTCAGACAATCGTACATTTCAATTCTAATAAACAAACATATGTATTAAAAAAAATTCTAAAAAAAATTGTATAAATGATATTATATATGAATATTATACGCCACCAAATTACCCGCTTTTATCAGGAGATGACTCAGATACAAAAACATGGAATCTTTTTTGTGAATTCACAGCTAATTTCATGGCTTCTAATACCACTCTAGATTTTGAATGTGTCAAGATATTCTAAAAACAATAAATTTAAAAGGAATATAATATAATCTATATTTAAGGGCATAAGTGTTGTAAATGGAATATGGGTAAAATAAATAAAATATTTTTGTTTTTTAATAGATAAAATCATTGATTAAATATACATATATATATATTATATTGATATTTAACCAATGATACAACTTATTCAGATTTCGTCCTAGTATTAAGTACAATATATTATGATAAGAGGAGTGAAAAAACATTAATAGGGATTAACAAATAAATTAATAATAAAACCAAAATAATCATACATATATGAGTACAAATACTTTGATGAGAGAGGCAACCCATTAAGGACTCTCACATGATTAATCAATTCAATTTACTTGTTATTATTAAAATATATTGTTAATTTCATTACATTAATGGCATATTTACAGCTATGGTTATATGAATGTATATTATATTTTATATACATTAATGTATTATAATAATATTATTTTAATTATTATATTACCTATGTAACATAATATCACTGTTATATTTTTCTTTTAAAAAGATCTAAATATGCCACTTCATTACATTATATATGTATTGTAGGCTAATACTTACAGTGCCATCAACAAAGAAAGGAAGAGTAATTTTGGCAACCTTATTTCTTGCATCGGTAAGTTTCTTCAAAAATACTTTTCCTCGATCCAACATAACTTTTTTACACTCCGCAAAAGTCTAAAATTAAGTACATAAAAGTATACATATTAACTGAATTACTTTTTTGTTTTAATATTAAATTTCTTGCTCTCGATACTGTCAAAATAAAAATAACAGTAAGATAGATTCTTGATTATAATTTACTAAAATAAGTGTAAAAAATATTTTAATAAAAATTATATCTAATTGAATTAGTTTATCAACATTTTTATACACCGAATAATTGTATAACAATATAATATGAATTAACAATTTAAAAAAAACATCATTAACGATGTACATTATTATTTTATTTAGTAATTTTATTAGAACAACTAGAATATTTAAATTTATTATTAATTGTAATAGCTCTATTACTCTTGTACAATGTTGTTTATGATTAATATTTTACAAACAAAGAGGCAGAGCAAACTTTAAAGTATCTCATTAACATATTTTATAACATTTGTTAATTTACATAAAAGTGTAATTAGATTTTATATTGTACATTATGTTACTTAAAACTAAAATGTATAGGAATATTAACTTTTAAACACATACAAATCTACTAGTAGACATTAAAGATAAAGACAAACAAAAAACAATGATTTTTAACTAATAATTTGATGTTCAATCTTCTTCTTTTCGGTCGAATTAGAAATTTGACCTAAATTTGTCAAGACTATATCTTCATTGAGGAGATATGAGGTATCATCTTCAGTATCATCTTCATCACTTATTTGTGGGTCAATGAGTTCTTGCATTATTTTGATTAAATCTAATGATTGATTTTCGGTCAATAGTTTATTATCTAACTCTGCATAATTAATTGAATCATCGCCAATCAAGCGAATCAACAATGCTTTATAATCATTAGTTGCAATATTGTCTTCTGTTTCATTTTCACCTGAGATCAAGATACCAGATTTAATGAAACTATTTCTCACTGTTGATCTTTTAACTTCATTAATAGCGCATTTTATCCAAAGAATTGCGTGAAGCACATTGATTTTATTCATTAATCCAGAACCATTGTTCATCATCGATAGATGATGTTTTAATACACATTGTCGATATAGAATTTTAAAATTTTGAAAAATTCCTTGATCCAAAGGCTGACAAGTTGATAAATATGGCGGAAAAAATATTAGTTTAATCGATTGCAGATTGTTAAGCGAATGATGAGAGCTTGCATTATCTAAAAAAAGAACTATATTTCTTTTTGATTGAGTCATTCTGTAATCAAAATCTAGAAGCCACTCAGTCATAATGGTACGTGTCATCCATGCTTTAGGGTTAGACTTCCAAACAATTTCAAGGCTGTTTATATTTATGTTTTTAAAACAATTATGTTTTCCAACTTTTCCTATGATCAATGGTTTTTCAAATTCTCCATCCATGTTAGTACATAACATAACGGTCAGTCTCTCCTTTGATAAGTTTCCATCAATACAGGTTTCGTTTATAAAGCTCATTGTATTTTCAGGGAGAATTCGATAAAATAGACCGGTTTCGTCACAGTTAAATATATCACATTCCTTATAACCTTTAATAGTTTCTCTTACACTATTTAGCCATTCTGTAATATCACACTCTTTTAGTAATGTAGGATCTGTATAAATATTTCTATAAGAAATCTGATGCCTGTCTTTAAATTTTTGCAACCATCCATTAGATGCTTTAAAATCATTGAGGCCAACTTCTGATGCCAATTCCAATGCTTTTTCTTTCAGTACTGGACCCGAAATTGGAAAATTGTTGACACGAGCATGTAGGTACCATTGAAATATCACTGTGTCGATTATTTCACCGCCCGATTTAGGAAAATTGCGTTTTGATTCTTCGTTTCCTTGCTCCACAAATGTTTGTGATAAATAAACTTTATTTTTTAATATATCACTAACCTGTGTTTTTCCAATATTGAATTTTTCAGCTACTGCTCGTATTCCAATATTTTCTGCTTCCACAAATTTTATAATTTCAATTTTTTGTGCCAAAGTTAGTCTTTTTCGCTTTCCACTAGACATAATGGTGTACTCGTATACATATATATATATATATATTATATACTTCTCAAATGTAGAAACTATGAATAACTGCTCTTTTTAAAGTGATGATTTTTTCAATGTAGTCTATGTAAAGCCATAACACGGATGAATAATATTTGAAGTAATTATATTAATTAATTATTTTCACTATTGATTAATGTACAATTATATTTATCTTTACACTTCTTGGCTATTTAAAATTAAAAATATATTACAGTTGTATCGAAGGGTCCAGTAAGTTAGGAATACTTAAGGCCTATCTAAAAAGTATATTTTTCTGGGAACCGATAAAATATCCATTAATAAGTAGTCCGCTATTGTGAGAAGTCCATAAATATAGGTTCACTGTCTAAATATTCAAAATGAAACTTATTTAAGTAAAATATTAGTAACACTATACATTTAAAAATACTTACAATATTATCCAATTTGGCAAATGTTATAAACCGCATAAATAATGCACATCCAGAAGATACACCAGTAATACGGAAACTACTATTGGTAATTACTTCTACTGCAGATTGCAAATTCAAGTCGAGTTCTTGTACAGTTTCAGCTAAACATTAAGAAATAAAAAAGCGGGTAAGTGGATGTCGCTCTGTTGTACAGTAGGTTACAAGTGGGTCAATGAATAATGGATTGTATTTAACTTGAATTCAATGATATAATATCATTGTATGAGAAAAACGATTCTGAGCTGAGACGGTTTGTAAGTCTGGATTTTTTATATTGTTATTATTTATTGTAGCCTGTATGTTGAATTAATATTATTATATTATAATTTTTTATTTATTGCTATGGAAAAAAAAAACATTGTAAAGCCACTAGCTTCCTCGCTCCGCTCAGAATCTAAAAAAATAATAATCAACTACATTTAAGTAGTACAATTATTATTAAATGAGTAACAATATGGTTGTCACAATAAATACAAAAATAATTATCAATAAGTATTTCATTGTAAAAACATGAAAGCTATCATATTCTTTTGCCAAATTTATAAATTAGTTTTATTTAACTATTGGTGTTGTAACTTTTAACTTTAAATTGTCTAAAATGTTTATGATGTAGAACCCGTCCATAAATCTATTTATTTTCTAAGTGTACTTACATTTATCATGTTCCAATAATTTCATCAACGTAGTGATTGCTGCTATACTAGCACTTATATCTGACTCTTTTTCCATAATATTACTAAAATATTGAGATACCTCTGAAAAAAAATATAATCATGTATTATTACATAACATTTTGAATAGTTATATTATATAGTCTTGATTTAGTTAAAAAATCAGCACACGTATCATAAATGTAGTATTTTCGTCTCCATATCCTTTATACTATTAAAACATCTGAGGCGTTACAATTTTCCTATACATAACTATATTAATTTAGGCTGGTTCTTACGACCTCTGGTTAAAGTTAACCGACACTTAACTGGCGGAATTCTGCCGGTAATAAAATCTGTTATCATCCGGTTAGCGTTAACCAACACTTTACTGGACATTGTAAAAACGGCCCTTAATTAGACTTATAATTTCTTGATATCATTTTAATTGTCTCAAACACAAAAATATTATTAAAATATTAAAGAATATTTCATTTATTATCTAGAATATGTAACACTAACATCTAATTAGTTTTTAAAAAAATGTCAGGTTAGAACTTCAAAATTATTATCTAATATATTCTATTATTATTATTGTTGTTTTAAATACTGAATACTATCAGATTGATATTACCATTGTTTTATTCTTTCTGAAGAATAGAAATAAAAGAATAGGTACAAATAAAAATAATTAGATTAGCTATCTAAATTAAAAGGTATGTTTTATATTGTAATCTAAATTCTGCTATTTGGTATACGTAGTGTTATATCAACAGCTTTAAATATTAATGCAATAAGTATATATTATATATTATATTATACATTGGTTAGTATACATAATAATATAATAATAATTTATTTTTAGCAAAAACAATATAAATTTACACTAATATAGGTATGCAAAGAAATGTATTATAAAATTATTAAAAAATTAGTACACATGAATATGAAAAAAAGCATAAACATGATCAAATAATTGACTAAAGTTAATCATGCATTTTATATAACATATAATGGCTTACCTTCTTTTAACATTAGTTAAATACAAACATAGAATTTTTTAACGAAAAAAAATAATAAGATTCAAATAATGAATAATTATTTCTTTGTAATAATTAATTACCTACTGTAAGTGAACGTTTAAGTCAGCAGGCAGAATGAGTATAATTGAATATTATGCCAACAAAATTATTAATTTGTAATAATTAGAATTAATTACCTATTAACTATAATATCATATTATTTTAAATAATTTGTATTTATTAATGTATTTGTACTATGTGTATTATAGTATGGTTGATGAGTGATGACATCAACGATCAACAGATCAACTGGATGTACCTCAGTAGACGGAATACGGATGAACTGTTGAAGACTTGTAGCTGTAGCATGTAGATAAAAAATAAAAATGAATAGATTAAAAAAACATCTCGTGATTATAATATTACAGGATAACAACCACACGATCCACCATCCACGTCCCACAAAGTAGAATGTGGATTATCTAGTATCTACTTTCAGTACATCAACAAACCACAGCCATATAAATATATCGCCATCTATATGGCCGTGACATCAACACTACATCGGCCGACATCGCGATCCAATCAAAACAAACAGTTTACTTTGTTTACCATTTTTTTGTTGATAGTATTATCAATTTTGTAGACAACACGGTTATCACGTCTTGTCTACCATGTCTAGATTTTTAAATCTGTAAATTTTAAATGTATAAAACTATAAAATATACAACTAAACACTTCTTACAACACAAGTAGCTTTAATGAAAATAATTTACAAATGTACCCTATTTTTAATTGTTTATACTAGCGTCTACCTTATATAATACTGAATTGAATGATATATGGATCATGGATCAAGAAAGGGCCATGAAACTGTATCTGAACGGTGCGACAGCGTTTTTTCTCGACATACCGTCGGGCATGGAATTTGGTATCGATATGATGTCCTGGGCGACTGGTGATAAATTCAAAGGAATCAAAATGATACCTCCTGGTATACATTTTGTGTACTATAGGTAATATGAATAAAACGTATTACTATTGACTTCAAATTACTACCTATTTAAAATTTTAAACACGTTTGTAATAAGAAGTTCATGTTTAACAACAATATCATTTTTACAGTGCCACTGATAAGTATGGTAATACAGCTCCACGTTGTGGATTTTTTCATGGTTTTAAAAAAGGCGAATGTCTTGTAAAAAAGTGGGATACAACCAATGAAATTTTAATAGATGTACCCAGATTAGAAATAGTGCAATACAAAACAAATACCTTATATTTTGATGACTGTTTGGGACCATATCCATATGAAGAACTATCAAAGTGGAATGGTTTGTCTTCACTACTCACTGGTATGTATAACTATAAATTTATGTAATAATATACCTTTAGTTATCAGTTATTTATTTTTCATTTTAGAAAATTTAATACACAAGTTATGCCCTGAAACAAAATTAATCAGATCGGCAATGGAGTTATTTCCTACATCGGTTAAGGAAAACACAAAAAAAAGAAGAAAATGGGGTCCTATTAGAAGTGAAACAGATGTTGGATATGAACAATTGCCCAACTTAGTGCCGAAAGAAGAAAATAAAATAAGGTGAATTTTGTTAATTTGTATTATAATATATTATACTTTGTATGTTGATTAATATTTTCAATATTATTTAGATTTACTGAACCTCCGGAGTGTCATTATCCACCTGGTTCATCACTTTCTGAAATCACTAAATATTCACTTGATACTTCATACATACTCGATTACATGGCTGAAAAACATGATAGGTTATTATCATATTTACATAGTTATTATTATAATTATTATCTTCAGTATTAATTAAATGCAATAATATGTCTTTATTTATATTTTTTTCAGTAAAATAGATTTATTAGCTGAACTACAATTTTCCTATGTTTGTTTTCTTCTTGGTTTAAGTTATGAGTCTTTTGAGCGCTGGAAGAAGCTGTTTCAATTATTTTGTATGAGTAAAGATGCAATTGCTCAGGATCAAAACTTTTTTGCAAAGTTTTTTATAGCAGTACGTCATCAACTAGAAACAATACCAGAAGAAGGCTTTTTAGTCGATATTGTTGAAAACAATAATGTTATTTACAATGGTCTAAAAGAATTATTTAGAACATTAGAAACTTGTGATTTTATACTGGAAGATGATCTTAAAGATGGCACGATTCAAATAAAGAGATTTTTGCAACAAAAGTTTGGTTGGGAATTCAATGGGTTAGATGAAGAGGATGACGACGAAGCCCCTGTTGTTGTGGACTGTACTGAAGATACATTTTAAACTTTTAATATTGTGATCTTACCAACACATTATTACTTTTACTACAACGTCTTAGTTTTTATAACTTTATTAAAATTATTAATATGAATATAATTTATTATGTTCTAAATATAATATTATTAAAACTTAAATCAATTATTGAGTTATTATTTGTTTCTCTTAATATCCTAATAAAATAATATTAGTGAAATATTTAGGTACCTTATTATTATGTATCTAATACAGGCATTTATTAATATCCTAACATAAATTAAAGCTGAAGAGGTCATGGCACTTGGTGAATTTAATGAGAAACAAAATCTTGGTGTTAATTTTAATTGTTTTTTATGTGTATTTTGTGTATTGATATTATTAATAAATAATAAATATTTATTAACACGTTGAGTGCCGCGGTCGACGGATAGTCGACATCAGTTGCGTTGCCTCAGAGGCCGCGGTCGACGGGTAGTCGACAATTTGTATAGGCATCTTTATGGCCTTATAATTTACTCGGTTATCAGAGCAGTTCTTCCGTTTTTATACGTGGTTATTCAGTGAAATGTCTTCTTTTGAACGGTGTATTCGGATTTTATTTTCGTTTATTTTTAGCAAAGTAATGATTATTTTTTCCTGGAAGCGATTTCGCGCGGATCCTCGGGCAATCCGCGCCAAATACTACGAGGCACTCAACGTAACATGATATTTGTTACAAATATGCATTCGCCAGTAAATAAGTATATCTGTTTTATCATGTATCATATATTCACACTATTTAACTAAGTTTTCTATAATATATTAACTCAATTATCTTATGAACAACTAAAAGGACAATATGCACTTTGCTTATCTATAATATTAGATTCTTATATTATATTTTAATTATTAAGCGAGTTATGAGTATTTTAAAATTGTAAATTGTTTGTGTATTTTAAAGTACTCATAACTCGCTTAATAATTAAAATATAATAAAAAGCTCATGAGGTTGTCTAGATAATAATCTTACCTTTAGATTTTATAAGAGGTTAAAAGATTATATAAGAGGTCAATTTACTCTAATGTTTAAGCTAATGGAGCTACACGTGTTCTGCTTTGAGTCTAATTTGCTATGTTATGCACTTGTAAGACGGAGACAACACATGCGGGTATCACGTCCTCTTAATAATTAAATAATAACATTCGTAAAATCTTAAACTAAATACTACATTTTTTTTCTCTTCAATTGATACATATTATATATTTAAATAATAGCCTACAAATTTAAGCGTATTGGTGGTTAAATTTCCCCTTTACTTTTTCTTATGTTCGCTTTCTATGAATCTATAATTCCTGGTTTAATTCCAAAACTTTTATCTGTTATTCTTTTATATCCACATTAGTTTCAAGAAACTTAGAATTGTCTATGTCCGGATAAGGAGTTATACTATAGTAGGTATTATCATTCACTGTTTCAGGAACTGTTAATTCAGGTTTATCTAACCTATCAATAATTTAATTAATATGTCTCTTCCAAACTATGTCTCCTCCACACTTAATTAAATAAGTCACTAGAGATAGCTTTTACATAATTAACCCAGGTGGCCAGGTATCCTTACTACTATGATCACTATGATTTCTACATGTTACTTTATCACTAACTTCATACTTTTTAACTCTACCTTCAATATTTCTAATTTTTGGCCTCTCCAAACATGTACCTATTATACTTTTCCTATCTTATCAAAAATCATACTCAATTACCACCACGGACTAAGATAGAAGATCTATCTTAGTCCGTGATTACCACGGCCATATCTATATGGCCGTGTCATTTACCGACCTATAGGCTATAGGCCATGTGTAGTTCAGCGCCTCAGTATAGTAAGAATTATAGATAATAGAGCATTATCTATATACCTTGGCTCAGCAGAGCTCACTCCCGTATAGAACAATGAGTCGTATTTATTATAAGATAACATAAACTTGAAAGTATCAACATCAATGTCACCAGAACTCTTAATTTTTTTTAAAACATTTTTATCCATTTTTATTTTCAAACATTACTTTATCCACAAATTAAAAATGTTTGTTATTTCTTTAGTGCACAGTGTACCTAATGATTAAAAATATAAATTGTAAAAATATTTACAAAATTTGAAATAAAAAACACACATTTTTGTAATAGACGTAATATAATATAATATAAAAAATGTTTGTAGTTTTAATTCATATACAAATATATACATAGCTATATACAATGAACAGTCTTAAAAAAGATTATAAGCAGGTAGGTAGTTATACATATACAAAATTTGGTCAAGTTGACTTAGAATTAGATTTTATACAATATATACATCACATTCATAAATCTAATTCATATTATCAAACAAAGACAAGTTTCATTATTAGGTAACATTTTGTCATCATATTACAAATTAATTTAGCATGTTTACATTGTGCACATACGACTACAGTGATAGATATTTAAAAATGCTAAAAATAATTATCCTAAGTCTAAATTAAAGGGTCTTAACCTTTACATAACTGTGTGAATATTTTGAAGTGTACTCGACACTCGTACATACATTTAACAAGCTTATACATTATGAATAATACTAATGAAATAAATGTTAATATTACAATTTACAGCGATCACATCCAATAGAAAGTATTGATACCACGTTACATTAAGTCCGTGAGATTTTAAATGAGGCGCTCCTTTACGGCGAATAACAGTAGTATAAATAATATGTAGGTACTGGAGCACCGCCCCCTCAAATTTTACATGTAAAACCACTGTATAGGCAATTCGTAGTACACGCATAAATTGATGTACATTTGTATCGACTATATGTCTAGGTACATAATACATATCATACATACATACACACATACACATATACATACATTATACATACATACATATATACAAATATACATACATATATACATTATACATACATACATATATACAAATATACATACATACACATATACATACATTATACATACATTATACATACATA
>NC_042494.1:121498002-121500417 GCF_005508785.2 Acyrthosiphon pisum
ATATACATACATACATACATACATACATACATACATACATACATACATACATACATACATACATACATACATACATACATACATACATACATACATACATCATACATACATACATACATACATACATACATACATACATACATACATACATGCAAACATACAAACATACATATATACTCATACGTACAAACACATACATACATACTCATATAATATCTAAAAATATTTTACCTACTATTTTCAGATTATAATCACATTCAAATTAACATCTAGGTAAACATAAAATCATACGTTATACATCGGAATGTCACACACACAAACTCACAAATAGTCACAATTATAACAATAACACATTCCAATCCAACAGAGTACCAGCCTAAATTATATTTTACACCCCGCCACCCGTCCTCACACCATAACAACATCGTACGATTACAAACATGTACAATCCTGTAGTGACACGTCCGAGTATTGTCGATGAATTCCAGGCAGTACTTGCGTCTTGCATAGAGCAATATGAGATCAGTCCGTTTACTACCGTTCAAGTCGTATTATTTCAGAGTTCTTAAGTTTTTTCAAAGTGTATACAAATATTTTACAAGTATTATAAAAATCAAATTATTTATTTCACTTTAATGAACATCGTAGTTCATTTTTCTACCACTAGTTCTGATATTAGCGTATACGTTAATAGTTCGCTTAAATAAAACTATTTCACACTGTTATTTAAAGTAAAATATATTTTTCCATAATTCATTACTCATCTATTCGTTGAAGGGTAAAGTCTCGTTTCGCGAGTTCGACTAGTGTTCTTCAGTTTTCATCAGACTTAATCATGTTCTCGTGTAGTATATGTGATAACGATAAGACCTTTACTAGGATCAGTAGTCTACATAGACATGCCAAGTCACACGATGTATCCATAAGATTTCATGCAATATGCCAATATATGCTCAGAAATATTCACACAGAGAGATAGTCTCATCAGACATAGCAAGGATAAACATCGTAAGTATTTTTTTAAACTATTTATAGATTTATTAGATAAAATATATTTATATAATCAAGGATCATGTTTACTTATTTAATACATCATATTATATAGGTACGTTATACTACCTAAAGGCGATTTATAATAGTAAAGGTGTTAAAAAAATGTAAGTTTTTCGATGAATCATTTTATTGAAGTACCTATCTAATTAATAATAATACTATTTTCAGGTTCAAATGTTGTAATTCAACAACAACCAACCATAACAAAGCGAGAAATTCAAGATTTTTTTATACCAGCTGAACACAATTACGATTATAATGGTAAATATATTATTCATAACTTTATAAATAATTATATAGGTAGGTATATATAATATATATAACTTACTTAGGTAATTATAGATAATATATATTAGGTACTTTATAAAAAATAGAACACTTTGTGTAGACGAATTAAAATAAATATTGCTTTATACCTTAGAAAATATTGAAAATAAAAAATGGTATCAGT
This sequence comes from Acyrthosiphon pisum, assembly GCF_005508785.2. Taxonomy (NCBI): domain Eukaryota; kingdom Metazoa; phylum Arthropoda; class Insecta; order Hemiptera; family Aphididae; genus Acyrthosiphon; species Acyrthosiphon pisum. The sequence goes on from NC_042494.1 coordinate 121,499,507, forward strand.
TTTTTCTTCAAAATCGCATAAAACAATAGGTACCTGTAAAAATATAAGCATCTTATTGAAAATACACAAAAACATACAAAAACATCATAATGTCTTAACAAAAATATGAAAAAATATACTAAGTTGTATAAAATCATGGAACACATGTAATAATTTAGATAAAATCCTGATAAATCCTATAATTATCATAGTTAACCCTGTTAAAATCATATTATGTATATAATATATGTATGTTAAAAATGTTCATAAAATTGTTCAATAATTTTGATAAATTCATGTAATAATATATTAATTGAAACTATTTCCATACGATTATTGTCATAACGCTATTAAAAACATACATAAATTATTTTATTTTATTATATATTATATTTTTAAGTATAAACAGATATTTTAATAAATATATTTGACCATATTATACATAATATATAACAATACAATATGAATATCTTATTTTTCTATAAAAAACATAATATACACATTTAATATAATACCAATAAAAACATAAATAAGCTTACTATTTATCTAAAGATCTTAAGGGTGTCGGTGCCAGTATTTCCAATTTTCGAAATTTCTATGCTATTTTAATATTATGTTTTATATTTTAGTTATTGCCTTAATTATAATACTTTTCCACTAATCTACAGCTCGATACTTATTTAGACGGGGTCGATACGGTGTATTATATCAACGAAAATGACTTCACGGGAAAAACTCTCACGCCCTGTAGAATTGTCCGATTTCGTTAATTTTTTTTTTTATCTGAAAGATGAGAAGTTTCTACAGGTCGGATCAAAGCTCGATTTTTATTTTACTTTGAATAGTAGTAGAAAAATATGTTTGAAAAAGGACAAATATTATGCATTTTTCAAATGCATATTCCAGTTTCTATATTTACAGATTTCAAAATC
>NC_042494.1:121501569-121507746 GCF_005508785.2 Acyrthosiphon pisum
AAATCGAATTCTATTATTCTGTACAAAACGGAACCTCGAATTAATGGTTAACCGTGAAAATTGGTTTTGTGACGGAACATTCCCCTTTTCCCCTTCAAATATTTCAACAACTTTAAACTATTCACGCTGTTTATTATTCGAATGTTATTCCTTCTGTGTATATTTTACTACCCGATAAAAAGGAAAATACATATAAATTAATGTTTCAAGCTTTAAAGTCATTAATACCTAATCTAAACCCACTTAATATAATGATCGTCTTTGAGAAGGGGGAAATGAATGCTGTCAAATTTGAGTTTCCAAATGCATCTATAAATGGTTGTTTTTTCATTTATCACAATGTGTATGGCGTCACGTTCAAGAAACTGGATTTCAAAAGAAATATAGAGAAAATTCAGATTTTGCATTATACATACGAATGTTACCAGCTTTAGCATATGTACCAACAAATAAAGTTGTTGATGCATTTGAGAAACTTTTAGACACAGACTTTTATATTCAAAATGAAGAGATATTGATGCCATTAATAGATTATTTTGAGGGAAATTGGATTGGTCGCTTACACAGAAATAAAAAAAGAAGAGAACCTAATTTTCCAATAAATATATGGAACTGCTATTCTTTAGTGTCTGCTGATTTACCCCGAACAAATAACTCCGTAGAAGGGTGGCACAATTGTTTTTCTGCAATGTTAAACTCCTCATCCCACCCAACAATATGGAAGTTCATGAATGCGTTGCAAAAAGAGGAGCAAGTAAATAGAATGAAAATAGAGCAATATGTTGCTGGGATGGAACTGCCATCAAAAAAAATGTTTAAAGATCGAAGTGCTAAAATCAAAAAAATTTGTTTAGATTATGAAAATAGAACAATTGTATATTATACTTTTTTTAGGCAACATAAATATTGTTTAATTTTAATTGTGACTTGTAATATTTTTTACTATTAATATATATTTTTAAATAATTTATTTTATTATTATTTTAATTGAATTCTATACGACACTACAAATTGTCCGACTATGACTTGTAATATTTTTTACTATAATTATATTTTTTTTAAATAATTTATTTTATTATTATTTTTATTGAATTCTATACGGCACTACAAATTTTCCTACTATGAAAAGTCGTTCGCGATCAATTTACGTGCAATTAATTGACATGGGATACAAATCCCGGGATTGTTTTCCGATGAGGCAAAGGGACAGACAATCGCGCTTCGATCAAAGTCATACGCTTACATTTTGAACGACAAGGAGAAAATTAAGGCAAAAGGCGTCCGAGGGCATGTAGTTAAAAATCACATGACCTTCAATGATTATTTTGATTGTCTTTTCGCCGATGACGAAAAACAGAACTCTAAACTGTATACCAGGGAAAATGTATCCATCAGATCATTCAACCATAAGAAATGAACAATCAAATCCAAAAAATTATGCTTCAACCGACAAGATGATAAGCGGATAGCACAGACCGATAGAATACATACCTACGCTCATGGACATTTTAAACTTGATTGTTAATTGTGTTTAAAAAAAAAAAAAACTATCCATAAATATATATTTGTAAATCATATTTAATTTTATAAATGTTCAGGTTAATTTATTTTTATTTTGTGAAATATCTCTATAGATATTAATTAGTTAATTATTTTTTTTTAAATACCTTTGTAGATATTATTTTGTTTTGGTTTTTATTTTGTAAAATATCTATATAGATATTAAATTGTTTTTGTAATAAAGTCACTTATCATAACTCAAATCTTTTTACTATTTTCGATGTATTGTTTCCTTTTCTCACATGTGTAATTCTTTACATTTTATCTCTTAATTAACATACATTGTAAAGGTATGCTAGAACAATAGAAGTATACTATCAGGTATCATATTTAATGCTAAATGTAGGTGTTTGAAAACTTATTGTGGAATGCTCAGATGTGCTTTGTATATAGTAACAGTAATAACTAATAGATGAGTTAAAAATATATACAAGCTTCATATTCGTATTAAAAATCAACAGATTTTTCAAATGAAAATCATATTAGATGTATTCATAACCAAACCTAACCTAACCAGCAGTAACTAAGTTGTTTATATTTCTCGGCTGATCAAAAAACAAGGGAAAACCGAGTACAGGAACACCACCGTCTACTGCTTCATAAACTCCGGATATCCCTCCATGACTAATAAATAGTTTTATTTTGGGATGCACTATACAACATTTTATCACATTAATTACAATAAATTATAGCATGTAAATTAGTTTATTAAAAAATCTTACGAAGAATATCTCGTTGAGGAAACCATTTTTTTTATCATCGCGTTCTTTGGTACGTCTTTCATTTCACCTTCATATTTCCATAAAACATTAAAACTTTTTGTGGGACGTTAGCAATTGCTTCTTTAAACGATTCTATATTATGTTCTGGTAATGAAGATAGTTGAATTATTGAACCAAATGTGAAATAAATCACTCCATGAGGCTAATCTTAAATAAAGTCTAAAACGGACAATGACAATATTATAATAACAGGTAATAACCACTAATAGTTTTTAATGTTTTCACATAAATTATTCAAAATATGAATTTCCATTTAAAAAAAAAAAAGAATAATTTAAATAATATTTATGTAGGTAATTAACTAAAGACAGCTATTGTAGGTACCGAACTACTATTTACGCTACAGCCCCATATAATGATTATTATATATTTTACAGTTAGTATAATAGGTTGTATCTTTACGTAAGGAATAGTAAAAGGAATTATTAAAATTTTATAGATAAAATTATAGAAACTGTATTATTTTACTTACTTGTGATATACTTTTTGGTGGTTTTAAATGAATACCACCTACGTCAACAATATTAGGCAAAACTGGCCTCGAAGACTCAATTATGTAGTGGGAGTTTTGAAATATTCTAGATGGATAAACCTTGGGAGATAAATCGTACGGTCTTTGATCAGTGCTTCTCAGCATCCATTCATCATATACAGTTATTAACATACTATACGCCAAAAGTGCGGTGTTCGCTACTCTTTGGACGAACGTCTTGGGTACGGCTCGTTGTGCTAATAAATTAGAGACAACCGCGGAATTCGATATGTGTCCAGTAAACGTATGTTCCGCGTAAGTAATCGTGGGGGACGGGATCACGTCATATATTATCGGTAAGTTCAGTGTGCTTGACAGGTATGACATGCAGTTGACACTTAATGGTTCCATAATTATCAGGTCGAAATCTTCGTTGTATTTACCACGGATTACTTTGTAACGAATGTCATCATCGACATCGTACATTAGATCCCTACGTTGAGCACGGCTAATATGCTGAGTGTTAGTAATGGCAAATGTGTATATATTATGTATGAAATATATATATTGCTGGCGCGATGTTTAACTCACGTCGTGTTAATAACCGACCGGGACTCCTGGCGGTAAATAGTTAAATAGTCGAGGACGATAATCAATAGTCAAAGTCGAAGTCGAGGGCTGACAACGACCTGAAGAGGACCTGCGGAAGACCAGCTCAACCCAAATTTGGACATCGGCACCCACAACACACCATGGCCCGATCAGTAACCCTGAGTTATAATTTATAAGTATACTTGCGATGTTGTAACTTGTAGTAGGTAATAACAATACATTAATATTCAATAACAGATACATATATATATATATATATTAATATATATACATTGAGTACTTTGCTTCACATAAGGTAACCCTGATCTCTAGATACCTAATAATATCACACACCAAGGTCGTGTCTCCGAGACGTTACAACTTCATTGAACCGTCGGTTCCCGTAAACCTAATCACAATATCGTCTGTTCAACCCTGCAGTCTTCATATTCATATACACGATTGGATGGTTGTTAAGTCCAATGTCGCCGTCATATCCTTTGCCATTAATATCGGAAAATTGTTTGATAAATTCACTTCCGTGTAGTTCTCCGGTCGCCGTCCGGAAGTGGGATGAACACGGTTACGCTATGACCGACGTCCGTCAGCGTCCGCAGCACAGCGCTCATAAAGTTCTAGTGGCTTTTGCATCCCAGCGTCTCCACAAACAATATTCTAGTATTCTCCACAGGCAATATCTACAAATTTGAAATCGTAAATAATAATATAAATATACTACTATGGACGAAAGACTGCAGTTATTCAAACTAATAACCATTGTGATTGTTAGGAAAAACTTTAAATATGTACAATAACTTAGAAAAAAAAATATGGTACGTTTGCTGCAACGACGAACGTGGCGCAGAGTAAATGACTACTGTATTCCATTGATTCATTGTTATTAGTATTTATACCTTGATGCATTGACATAATATATTTTTAAATATAATGGAATAATGTTAATCAATTAAATCTGATGTCATGTTATCGAATTCAATAGAACACTCACATTGAAACACTCAAGTATTTATTTTTATATATTATTATATTATTTAATTAACACTATTACTATTCTATTTACAGGGGTGGACTTACCATTTTTCCGCCCCTAGGCACTACAACACTAGCGCCTCGTACATTGGCGTGTTCCCAACGGGAGGAGGGGGTGGTAATGTTCCATGAAATAAAACAAAACTATAAAAATTGTTTTATATTTACTTCTTCTTATTTGGAACTTTTCTTGCCTTATTTTTTTAAACTGGTACCCACTCATTTTACTGGATATGTTTAATCTTTAATATTGTAAAATGTAAATCATGTTTTCTTATAGGTAGCCAGGTAGGTGCTGATTAAAGTGGTGAGCACTCTAGTCTCTATAATCATAATCGATTAGCAGATTTCTGAGCTGTATGCACTATGCAGGAGACGGGCGACAGTGCCAGCGTCACGCGTCGTCGCAATGTTTATTATTATTAAGTACTTTATCAAGACATCTGATTTCCAGAATTAATTCTAGTTAATACCAAATAATTTACTTACTAAGCACTGTGCGAGCCATAGACGTATAATAATATTATACGTTTATGGTGCGAGCTGTCCCCCACCTAGCTAGTAGAGCGTTTATAGTTTATACACAATGTACCCGGCGGCCCGAGGCAGTATATTTGACTGCCTTGGCTGGCGTTTTACGCATGCGCCATTCACAATATTGCATGTGTTTACGCCGCAAACCCGGATACAACCTCCCATGCATAGAAAACGCCGGCAACTGCCTCGTCGAGTGTCGATGTCGAACCTCTAGCGGTGGCAACGCGGCGCGGCGCTCCCCGGTCGTAAAATTAAACTCAAACGGCAAGGTTATTATAGCTTAAAAATTAAAACGTTAATGCGACGTGACTACGTGAGCCATTCTCCAGTTTCATGCGAGTTGTATACAAAAAAAAATTAATATAAAATATAATTATGAAATTATGAAAAAGTAAAAAGTAAAAATTAACTAAAAAATTGCGTCCCAAAAAATCAGGGATGGAAAACGTATTTAATTTTTTCGTTTTCATTTTTGTTTATGATAACGTTTTTGATAATATATTTTTTTTTTATATTATATTCTTATAATTTATAACTTTTAACTTTTAAGTTATAATATTAACGCGCAATATAGAAATGCATTTAAAAGTTGAAAATTAAAATGAATTATTATATATAATTATTATATATATATATATATAAAAAAAACAATATTATCAAAAACGTTAATCAAAACCAATTTATAATATATATATTATATACACAGAATATATTATATTCTTATAACTTATAACTGTTAACTTTTATGTTATAATAGTAACGAGCAATACAGAAATGCACTTAAAAGTTAAAAATTAAAATTAATTATTCTTAATATTTAAATTTTAAATTAAAATTATAATTTATACCTATAAAAATTAGAAAATTCAAAATTTCTGATTTAAAATTAAAATGTTTTAAAGTTAAAGATTAAAAAGTAAAGACAAGTGAATTTATTTTCAAAATATTTTTTTTTTCATGGTATAATTTAATAATGTATAAAACTATAATTTATTTTCGTTTTCGTTTTTGATTTTGTTCTTAAATTTTTTTCGGTTTTTTTTGGGGATTTTTTGTTTTCAAAAACGTTTTCTATCCCTGCAAAAAATATTGCGCCCTAGGCACGTGGCTTGGTGGCCTATGGGTAAATCCGCCCCTGTCTATTTATAATTAATGAGATTTAGATATATTTAGATATTTTATTTC
>NC_042494.1:121508947-121517110 GCF_005508785.2 Acyrthosiphon pisum
TACGGCCCTGGTAAATTAATAATTATTACGTTAACGATTAAATTGATTTTCTTAAAATAAGTACATCATATTGCATTGTTGGCATAAAAAATAATAATAAACAAAATGTTTGAAGTATCTACGTTTGATATTTTTTGATTTACAACAAGATTTTTAACTATAAAATATTTAGGAGAAAAGTTTTTTCTCGTCTAAATAGCCAACTTCGTCAAACGCTTATTGTTTTCAAAAACTGCTGTTGCTATAATATTGAATTTGCTTTGTTTTTAATTTTTTTTAGTCACAATATTATATTAATTTATAGTACCTACTTGTACATTTGATACAAAGAATTTTCTAATTTATAAGTAGATGATATTTTCTATTCATGTCTGACACATACTATGCAAAACGCTGTGTTGATATGTGGAACACAATTAATTTAGCTAGCAAACAAAATTTTTTTACAATTTTTAAAAATTATCTTATAAAAGTCTTCAGCTTTAAGGTCTAGTGTACTATTTCAAGTAGATAAGTGATTATATATGCTGCACACTTGTATGTTGAGTAGATGTGTGCGTAAAGTTGCCTTCCACTTCAATCTACGGTGTACGCACTTTCCAAACAGTAATATTAGTATTACCTAGGTATTTATTACAATTGTTGGTGCAATTTGTGTTACCTACCGAATTCTGAAAATCAAAGCAAATTAAATACAATAAATTGCAAATTGTTTGAAAATTACCAGAGGCTTCGGCTAAAGTGGGAGGTGGGAGGGCGAACTAACTTCACGCATTTCGTTTGTACCTTGTGGTGGTATAATCATGTAAAACTTGGTTAGGTATCAAATTTTTCTAACTTTTAAATATATGTTTTTTAATCATAAAATGGTTTTAAAATTATTTTAGATTCTAAGTGGAGAATATAATAAAAAAATTATACGTATAGCTGTCTAATATTAGAGCCATTATCTGATCAAGTGGCTGTAGCAGGTTTTCTACATTAGTAGCATGTTTCAACCGAGGATTTTGAGCATACATTTTTGTTTTTATGACAGTGAACTGGATTATTGCTTACAATTTTCGGAGCTACAAAGTTTGAGTTATTTTAAAAACATTTTCATAATTTATAAATTATCTAGTAAAATATTGTGTATATATTCAATTAATGTGATTTAACTTTAAGTTATGTCATGTCCCAGTAACTTGAAATGTACCAACATTATTACTACAATTATCATTATTCATTATAGATTCATATTCATATTCTAATTACATATCAAATTAAAAACTTAGTAATTAATCTATATATGAACTTAGAAGTATAAATATTAAAGTACCTGAATTAGTAGGACACGAATTTCTTATTCTTGCATTTACCTTTTGGTTTTAAATCAAAGTTTTCACTAAATTATAATTTTTTTTTTTTTTTGGTAGCTCTTCTTTAGCCATTGCTCGTGTTTTTACCAATAATAAATATAAATAGGCAGGTATTAATATTATTTTACAAACTTCTCGATTTTATTAGAATACTTGGTGTCATTTTTGATCTAGTTGATGCATTCAGGTGGATTTTTTTTGAATTTCAGAACACTTTTTGAATAATTTGGAAAAGTTGGCAAAAAATTACAAAACAACTGGATATTTTATGCAAAATAAGTTTTTGAAAGAACTTAAATTGTTCACCCAAGAGTTGTATATTATGCTCTTTTTAGAGATAGTGTAATTGTCTGATTTATTTTTGAAATTGTGTTATTTTTAGTTACTTCTTATCGATTTATGTGATCATCAGCTTTATTTGAAATCTATTTTTTTGTTTGAAGAGGTGATATTATACGCTTTCAGCGACATTTTACCTTTATGACCATATATAGTTGGCTTAGATATTTCTTTATTCTCTATAAGCCTTTGAAATAATTCTCAAGACTTAAGATTGTCTTTAGTTAATTGTGTTACTCTTCTTTATCAATTGTGATAAAATAAATATTTTATTATATTTATATTATTATAGTAATGAACTAATGTCATAGGATTAAACTTTAAGGGTGTCGGTGCCGGTGCGTTTTTTGGTACAAAAACATGTCTTACAGGAAAAACTCTCACGACCTGTAGAATTGTCGGATTTCGTTAATTTTTTTTTTATCTTAAAGTAGAGAACATTTTGTAGGTCGGATCAAAGCTCGATTTTGAAAACTATAATTATAGAAACTGGAATATGCATTTGAAAAATGCATAATATTTGTCCTTTTTCAAACGTATTTTTCTACTACTATTCAAAGTAAAATAAAAATTGAGCTTTGATCCGACCTGTAGAAACTTCTCATCTTTCAGATAAAAAAAAAGTTAACGAAATCGGACAATTCTACAGGGCGTGAGAGTTTTTCCCGTGAAGTTATTTTCGTTGATATAATAAACCGTATTGACCCCGTCTAAATAAGTATCGAGCTGTAGATTAGAGGAAAAGTATTATAATTAAGGAAATAACTAAAATATAAAACATAATATTCAAATAGCATAGAAATTTTGAAAATTGGAAATACTGGCTGCACCGACACCATTAAGTAAATGACTTATAGGGGATACTCATTCTCATAATTAAAATTTGATTTATTTTTAATAAATCTCATTTAACATTTATCATTAGTTTTGTAAAGCGCGTAGGTATGGAATTTTTACGTCTGGATTTTTTTTTTGGTATGGAATTTAATTAAAACTAAAAGCCATGTCCATGTAAAAAATGTAGGACGTACCTACCAAAAAAAAAATCAAAATTAAAAAAGGCTCATTGCGTTCTTGAGTTATATTATATTATACAAACTGTACTTTCACTCTGTTTTCTTTTATCAAAAAGAATATTATATTATATTACCTAAATATTTTTTTTTCTATTATTACATAATATACTTTTTTTAGTATGTTTGAATGTATATCACACACATTTCACAGTGTTGTAGGTACAATATAATATAATATTCATTATACTTTTTTACTTCGGTTTTTTTATCGATGGTTCTGCACGTCTTTATTAATTAATTTATGAAACCTACATTACTAAAATAAAGTATATTCTACAACGTTATTAAAAGATCGACGATTGGTTTTTATAACCTAAGCAATCAATTACAAATCTTACGTAAATGTTTTTTCTAATTAGGTAGTATTTAACTCTTTATAGTTAAACACGTTTAAAATTAAAATGCTTTATAAAAATGATAAAAATTTTAATTTATCGTAAAGCGAAAGCACACTATTAATTACAGGAGTCTCCTGAGTGATATTTTTCGAGCCTAAAGAAAATAAAGAACCATTTCATGAGTAGTATGAAAAAAATGTGTGGCTATGTTTTGTTTGTATTTACTTAGATGATTATAAGATGTGTACTAAGAATGTTATTTAAATGTTGTAAATTGAAAATCAAACAACTCAAAAACATTTCCAGGTATTAATAAAATTATTATTATTTAACAATTCTTGTAGATTTGTAGTCAGTTATAAAAAAATGTAATACTATTAATGTAAGATGAGAAGATGTTCTATTAAAAGTAGGTGTTGTTAAACAAATTTTAAACTTTAAGTTAAAAAAGGTGGGTAAGTGGATGTCGCTCTGCTGTACAGTAGGTTAGAAGTGGGTCACTGTATAATGGACAGTATTAAATTTGAATTCAATGATATAATATCACTGTATAAGAAAAACGATTCTGAGCGGAGACGGTATATCAGTCTATGTATTAGACATATAATATATACTTATCTATGGTATTAAAAAAAAAATTGACCTATAATAGGTACTTATAATAAATTCCAAATTAATCATATCATAATATCTATTAGGTACTTATAAGTTATAACGCGTTATACATCAACAAAAAACCGTGGTAAAAACATAGATATATAATAGTATACTTTAGAAGTTTCAAGTACCCACGAATAATATTATACAATCACAACAAAATAACTAAAATAGTTATCCTAGGTTTTTAATATGGAATTTCGTCCAAATTTGTACTTAAAATGACTATAAAAATAAACTGTGTAAATGTATTTTTTAAATTTTTTGGTAACAGAATTAAATATTTACGTGGAATCTTGTTTTAAATTTTCAATCCTTCGATATAAAAGTTAAACATTTTATAAATTTTTAACTACAAAATAATTATTCAATTTTAAATTTGATAAATTTTGTCAAAATTTGATATTTAAATGCTTATAAAAAAAAATTGTGCCTATGTTTTTTTAATATTTTTCAACTGATATTGTAACAATATATCAGGAGCTTTGTATTAAATTTATACACTTTTTGGCCCAACAGATAAAACTTTATTGATATTTATAGAAAAAAAAACTAAAAAAATTGAAAACTGACCATGTCTGTACACAGCTCAAAAAGAATCAAATTATTTTCAAAATTTTATGGTGTATAGGAAATGCTAATATAAACATTCAGTAAAATTTTCATGTATCTGCAGTTATTCGTTTTTGAATTACAACAAAATAAGGAAATCGCTACATGAGAAATCGAGTGAATATCCAATGTTGTAAAAATTTGAATTTCAAACGATCATAAAAATTTAATTTGACTTTCTTATAGATGTTTTTTGTTTGATAAAGGTAGATAATCTTATAAGGAATCTTGTATTACATTTTCATATCTTAGATTTAAAAAGAAAAATTTTTATGAATTTCTAACTCGAAATAATTTGCAAATTTTCGTGATTTTTCCATATTTTGTCATTTCTTTAACTTTAAATGCTTATAAAAAAAAACTGTGACTAACGATTTTTAATATTTTTCATCTGCCTTTGAAACAATATACTAGGAGCCTTCTATTAAATTTTCAAGCTTTTTTATCCAACAAATAAAATTTTATTGATATTTTTAGAAAAAAAACTAAAAAAAAATGGAAAATGAAAATGTCCATAAAGAGCTCAAAATAAATCAAAATATTTTGAAAATGTTATGGTGTATAGAAAATGCTAAGATAAACATTGAGTCAAAATTTCATATATCTGCGGTCATTTTTTTTAAAGTTACACCAAAAACCAAAATCGATTTTCTCGAAAACAGATTTTGCGTAAAAATTCCCGTTTTTCCTTAATTTTTCTTTTGTTTTTCACGGCGCTTTTGAAAACTATTGGAAAAATTTTACTTTTGACCCCCCAAAGTACCAACTAGATTCACTTTCCTATCAGAAAAGGTACTGTTGAAGAAAATCCAAGCACTTTTACTGTCCTAAAACGTGATGACAGACACAAAAAAAAATAAAAAAAAAATAAAAAAATAAAAAAAAAAATAAAAAAAAAAACACACATCATTGTAAAATCAATACATTCATCGTTCCACTCAGAATCTAAAATTACAATAATGAGCCACTAAAACCTCTTTTAATATTTATCATGTGGTATGATTGTTTTCGTAGATGGGTGTATACAATTCTCAAAATCAACAACAAATCACTACATCAGAAAAACCATTTGAAATGAAGCTTGCCGACCTACCATAACAAAATATGGACTTTTTATTGGGCGTAACCGTATAAGTTTTTTTTTTGATTTCCACATCTGATTTTTTTATGAATTTGATTCGGAAAATTATGAAAATGAATGGTTTTATAAGTAATAACATAATCTAAATAATTTCGATGTTAAATTTAACAATTAATAATATTAAGAAGCTCTTCAAGGAACTTTTCAATGTTTTTACTGCTCCGAAAACTATTATCCGAAAGAACACGTCAGAAAAAAGGGAGTAGCTCCCTTGACGCCCACTATAATATTTGTTCATGTAATCTATACATCATACACCTATATTGGATATTTTAACACAGCCCATAGGTACTCCCAAACTATAAATTGTACTGCAGTATGCAATGATGTAACAGTAATTTCACATACATAATTATATCTGCATATATTATTAACATATTTTTGTTTTGATTTAAATTGCGTATTACGTATTGTAAATGAGCAAGTTAAACGTTTAGAAAGAAACTAACAGTAACTATTTTAATGGTAAAAATGTTAAATCAAATGATATTATCATAACCTGTATTTTTTTATACGATTCTTAATTTAGCATTAAACATGGCATTTTTTGCAAGCACAGTTTATTGATATGAATCAATGTTTTTTTAATGATTAAAATACACACTGGTAGCATTCCGATTCATTACAGTAAAATATTGCTGGTTGCGATCTTCTCATTTCCGCACAACCTCTATTTTATTCTCAACTAGCCGACCCGTCACAGCTTCGCTCTTGATTGGTTGTTATTTTGCCTTCGGACGATGATATGTAGAATTTTTTATTCAAATGTTATCGTTTAATGTGATCGACAAGTAAATATACAAAATGGTTAATGAAAACGTATTGAAATGTTACTTCATCAATTGATAACAGCTAGACCAATTTTTCAAATTTGATGGGTATTTTCAGATTTCTGTTTTTGTTTATAGATGGTTGCTATAGGAGAAATAACAACTTTATATAGATTATAATTATTATTTTTATTTATATACGTTATTATGTATATTGATTAATCCGTTAGAGCGCACCACTTGTACCAATATTGTATCTTTATTTCCTGTAACTTTGAGTTTTATTTTGCGATTCTCATATAACTACTGACCTTCCCCTAATCCGGCTAAATATCTGTGTTGAATTTCAAGTAATTCGGATGAGTAGTTTTGAGTTCGGAAAAAAGCGACATTCATTTTTATTTATATAGATTATGAGGTATATGATATTATACAGCATAACATTTATTGAAATTTGTCATATAGCGCTAGGATATAGATTATAGACCTTACCACGGATTATTTAAAGAATATTTTGGTTTCTATATTTAAAACACTGAATCGCTTAGAAAGATTTGAAAGTTTCGAACTATTGAATTTAATAGTCCACGGTTGCAAAGTCATTAACCAAGGAAGTGCATAGATACAAGAACCATAGGTACAAATATGTAAATAATAAATACTATTAATTTTGAACTGAGCTTATATAGGTAGTAATATCTAATAACTAATAAGTGATAATATGCAGATAATTCTGATTCTATATTATTATTTATTAGGATTTACAAAATAGTACCGCATGAACACAAACACGCTTAACTATAGTAGTATTTTTTTTTATTGCATTGACATTAATGCTTATTGCATTTTGATATATTCTAATTCTGAAATACCGATGATGGTAAATATATTAACACAATAGGTATATTAGATATTGCAGGTGTATGTGATAGTGGTCAAAATAAATACCTACCAATAGGTAATAATGTACCTATACCACATTTGCAGTATTGCTGAATATTTTAATAATTTAAAATATTAATGATTAGGTACAATAAGCAGATACTGTAAATATTATACTTTATATCATAATTAAATTATGATATTTTATTTTAGCCCAAATACCAAGTTATTAAAATATTATAATTTAATTATAATTAGTTATGAGTTTATAAGTTCATTTAATATTTTGTCAAATTCTGTTTTATACTTATATTCCTCGATAAATATACAATATACATACATTATACTATTATACTTCGTAACCTAACCTGGACATATTAAATGCTCTGTCAAACAGAAAGCGTTATAACGCGCGTTAAAGCGGTAAATGGCCCGTCGGCGTGGTGCTTTCACGCGCGTGAATAACGCGGCGTTGTAACAAATTACAAAATCACGGGACGTTAAAATAACTCTTTCTCTTTGACAGAGCCTTTATACTTTATAGTAAACACGTAGACATAAGATATAAGAAATGTGTTATCGTTTTAATTTTATATAATCGTTAATGTTTACCATACTGATTAAAATAGTTTATCATTTTGAAAATGAATACAAACAACAACAATGGTTACTCGAATGAGTCTTAATTTTGTTATGTAGGTATATCGTATATGTGTACCTCCTATATAGTTGTATGAATATAATTTTGTTATTACACACATTTTTATTTAAATGGGTGGTATTACTCATACGTTCGAATAAATTATAAAAATAATAATTACAAGATATATATTTAAGATATTGAACCTTGAAACAAACTAAAACCTTTCTCGTATTATAATTTAATTTCAATTAATTAAATAATTATGCACACATGGCGTTATTATGATGCTGTCGCCCTTCCTATTGTTCCAAACGGTAAAGAAGATCGAGTTCATCATATTTACAATT
>NC_042494.1:121517210-121517444 GCF_005508785.2 Acyrthosiphon pisum
ACCATTAGCTTCTAAAATGATTTAGTAGTTAAAAATGTACCTATATATATATAACAACAATACAAATATAATATACAGTATCCTAGGCTGCCAAACCATCTCTGCTCAGAACTGTTTTTTGCGCACATGATAGATATCATTGATTTTAAATTTATACAGTCATCCAATTGTAGCCTACTGTACAGTAGAGCGACTTCCACTTATCAGCTTTCTTTTTTTTATTTAAAAAAAAAA